>NC_134484.1:26934510-27234510 GCF_040206685.1 Ascaphus truei | reverse complement strand
TATGAAGTGAATCACTTTAGCTGCTTTCAAAGCTCCTGTAACCTATCCCTTTTTAGTGCTATTTCCATTTTTCCTTAAAGCAAAATGATTTTGTAAGTGCCCTTATTCCTTTCTTTTAAACTAAAGATATATTTTAACATTACTGGTTTGTCGTTTACTTGATGAGATAATATGCAGAATTAAGGTATACAGCATTAAACTTTTATGTTTTAAAGCTTCCAATTGGTTAGTTAAATAGACAAAGGAACTTGGGATGGAAAGGAAAGCTCACAGTGTAAGGCATCCACATTAAATGGAGATACTAGAAAACCTATACCGATTAAAGTCAAAGGGAGAAGGGAGGCGCACTCAAACTATAGCAGTAAAACATCCAAAACAATCAATTGCAGACTGTCAAGAACTTTCATGCCATGCTTGTTAATGTAAGAAGTCTGGCAGATAAAATGGGGATCTTGAAATAATGAGAGCAATATGATATCGTAGGCATTACTGAAACATGGTGTACCTCCTAATTGCAGTGACTTGAGAGTTTTTTTTTTTTCAGAGGTATTGGACAAATACGAGAGGTGGTGGAGCGTTTTGTGTAAAACTATATCTGAAACTTAGAAAGGAAAGCATTTGACTGTACCGGTATTTGTTAAAATGTAGACTCTGTGGATTGATATTTGCAGTCCAGGAAAAGTACAAAAATGTGTTGGGTATTTGTTTTTAGACCACCAAATATTTGTGCGGCTGAGGAAGCCAAGCTACTTTTGCAAATTGTAAAGACAGAAAAACTAGATGTTTTCATTATGGGTGACTTTAATTATTCAGATATCGATGGGAGTAATGAAACCTAAGGTTTTTTGTTTGCCTTCCTCCTAAATATTAATATGAATAATATACTAAAAATGTCAGCCAAAAAAATTTAAATTAACAAAGGTTGAACTCTGGACATTTTTCTCCACCTCATTCACTATGTAATTGTCGTCATGTTGATCTAAGAATTTCTATACGTCACAATGCCATGTCCTACAGTGTTCAGTGACAAACTTCCAGCATTTTCTCAGCTTGAGAAAATTGACTTGTTTCTGCTTTCATTTTACAAATGGTAAATGCTGCTCTAACATTTTATTCAAGGGACGTTACCACTTAAAGTATGCTGGCATGGTATTCTCTATAGTAGTACCATTGATTGCCTTGGACTGCCAAATTTTAGTATCTAATGTTGAATTTTAATGTTTGCATGCATTTGTTCTTGGTTTTTAAAGATAGAGATGGGGGTGGCAGCTTTAACCCTTCAAGGCGAGTGATTCAAATTAAATTAGTTTTTCACCAACTGTTCCTTATCAGAGAAATTGTCACAATCTTTTCCCTAGATAGACTGCACCAATGATAGCAACAGCTGTTACAAAATGTGAGTCTGGAAAGAATATGCATTAGCTGGCTTGAAAAAGCTTGTCAATGAAAGGCTCTTTTTGGAGGTGATTGCTGTGTATATTAAGTGCAATAGATTATCGTCCTAGTTACATGTATGCTCAGCCTTAAATCATTGATTAAACTATTAGTCTAATTATTAATCTTCAGGATCTACCCAGTGCCATTAGTTGTGTATCCTTTTTATGAACGTTACCACTGGAATTTAAAGTAAGGTTTTTTTTTTCTACACCATTGTGACTTAAAGATTTCACTTACAACTGAAAATTCACCACTGACCAACTTCCAATGAAAGCTGATAAAAAACCTTAAATCAACCACCACTTAAATGAAGAAAGGAGAGGGCGAGTCAATGTAATCACTGGAAAAGTGCTGTAGTGTTTACTAGAACAAATGTAGGGGGCAATGCATTAATACATTGATGCACACTGCATCCTTTTAATCTTGCATCTTTGTGTGAATGTTTTGTATCAAGGTCCTTGAGCTATGTGCATTATCTTGCAATTTGGAGAACTTCAGAATCCTTGTTTAAAGAAGCTAAAGACTTCTTTAAAATGACTTGGGTGCTTGATACTTTTATTTTTAATAGGTTGTGTACCTGTTTTGGTGCGTAAAACTTGGGCATTTTCCCCCATAAGCAATGATTCTGCATTGCTTGCTATTTTATTCAACTTTCCTAAACGTCGTTTCCGAAATGTTGGTTTGTTCTACATATAACTTTTGTACCTGTTGTGTTGGAGCTTTTAACTTGCATTTTAAGTGATTTTTTTCACCCGATCGGTTTTTAGAATATGAAGTGTAAATTAAACTTACATCTTGCATCTGTAAACAGAAATAAGTAGAATGTTTTTTTTCTCTCTAGTATTTCAGGCATTTTATTCCTTTTTTTTAATTTTTTATTCTCCAATATGAAACTCATTATTTTCTACTGATTTTGTTTTGTCTAGCTTATTCGCCATTTAAATGTGCATCCCTCCCAGTGGAATCTGATGGGTTAAACCTTTCCCATTGAAAATTTGTTGTATGCTATACGGTGGGTGGTTTTTGTCACTTTTTTTTTTTACCCACCATTACTTAAATGTGTGGTTGAAACCTATTCGAGCTTCGCATTGGCTAACTGGTCTCACACTGAGACCCAAAAGGTTGAAAAAGCTGTCAGTAGGGTTACTGGTTATGCACTTTAACCCAGGCTGTGCTGAAAAGCTGTGTAATGTGGCAGGCATAAGCTTACAGGGGTCCATTTCAAAATGGATTTGAAGCAAAAGGTGACATGGTGCACTACTTTGAATGTAATTTCCCTGAATCCCTTGCTGCAGTGGAAGCACTGTGTTAGAAGATAATGGTGAAAAGCTGGGTTGCGGATCTGTCTGAGACATGTGAATGTGCTCACAAGGAATTTTTTCATTTGCTGTATGCTATACGGTGGATGATTTTTGTCACTTATTTTCCCACCATAACTTAAGGCAGGGGTGCACAAATTGGGAAACGCAAGATTTTTTTGTGGAGGGGCATGGCGGTTACAAAGCCCCAGCACTTCCCCAAAGGCATTTAAAATGTCGGATCGCGTGAGGCCTGCAACTTCACTTGCGACGTGTCGCCATGGCAACCCGGTGTCAACTGACGACGCAGGGTCACATGACGTCGCTTTGCCCGGCAGCTTAATTTGACACCGGAGCCGAACGTAGAAGGGGGAGCAGGAGGAGAATGCAGGGAGAAGTTTGCGCTCCCCTGACTTGATGTCCGGTTGATACATATACCTTGCAATTAACTGATGAGAACCAGTGCTCTGGTCAGTTTTTCCGAAACCACAATCATGGTTTTCAGAAATAGAGATTTCTAGTTAAAAATTGCAGATGTGCAGCAGGAACACAACTACCGCATCCCCCCAGTAAAGCAGATTTACCATAGGGGTCAGATACAGAATAATGGACTCACTGGGCTGCACATGGCTTTTACTTTACTCTGCACAATATGGCTACATCTGCAAACCTTAAATGTTAAGATTAGGAATTGAATTTTAAGAAACGGGTAAGAAGTCTGGCTAGGAGGTCTTGGAACAAGAAAGTCTTCCTAAGCCGTAATCTCATAATGCACAATTCTGCTTTATCTGGTAGTTTTGGTTTCATTGAAATTTCAGGAAAGTGCTACTAAAAATACTTGATGAAATAACCAGCAAAAGCTTTTGGTGTTGGTTTCACAGTACTTTGAAATCACTGGTGCCACATTTAAATAATGGTTTGCAGCCATAAGGGAAGTCTGAAAATGATGTTTAACCTTTACAGGAAATGTAAAGGATGCGATTTCCTGTGAATTGAAATCTTATGCTGCGCTTATAGTGCAGGCTACGGCAACGCGAACGCGTGTTGTCAGCAGTCACCGTTGTAATAGCGATTCCTGTTGATAGTGCGGGCAACCGGGAGGCGTGGCCGGGAGCAGTTGGCCCTCATTGGCTGTACCGCTGACGTCACGTGGCTATCGCTGACTCTCAAATCCTTTGACTACCGGCGATCGCTCTGCAGCGCCGTCGCACCTACTATGGGCATCCGCGACAGACTGCATGCAATTGCTGTGGTGCTGCGTGACGTCGCCGTAGCAGCACTAAGCGCAACCTTATGCATTGCACTGTATTATGTGTTTACAAGACTGCTAGATTAACATCGGGTAACCTATTACAGTATTTCCCTGTTTATATATTTAAGCAAGTTGTTAAAGCATAAATTAAAATAAGACTATATATTTGTCAAGGAATATCTAATTTGAAATAACATTAAATTTACATTTTTCTCTTTTCAGGATTATGATGATGGATATGGCACTGCTTATGACGAACAGAGTTACGACTCTTATGACAATAACTATAATTCACAAGGACAAAGGTAAGACCTAAATTAGACTGTCCCTTAAAGGGACAGCTCTATTTCCTGTTTATTGCTTAGTCTTTGTTTAGTCCCTCGAATGTGGTGCATGTTAAGAACAGCACAAGCTTTTTACTAGAAATTAATTAGTTAACATACAGGATCTAATAAAACATTAGCATAACTGTTATCAGTTTTCTATCAGAGCTGTTGCAATTATAGCTCTGGTGCTCTTGGGATAATACTGAACAATCAATGAAGCCAATGAAGTTCAGTGGAGCACAAGATTGTAAAAGCCCCTGCTGCTTAACTCTGCCTTGAGAATTGCATGTTTTATATTAAGTAATGCAAACATCCAAACTCAAAGGAAATGCACTGTTCTGAAAACAAAATTGTCTACTATTAGAATACAAAATAGAAAAGCAGAATTTCTCTATTTTAAAAACCTTATATTGCAATGTAAAATTCCCCTAAAGGCTTCCTGCTGTTACAGATCTTGTAAGGTTGGCTGTGGAGAAACCCTCATAATGTGGAGATCAGGTTAATTTTAAATGTATGGGGGAGCTCTGCTCATGTGTGAAAGCAAAAACAATATTTATCACCAGAAAAAAAATGGGTGGGGAGTAGGAGAACTGTACATTTGTTTAATAAAACAAACCTTTCAACCATTAACTGAGCTTATGAAGAAACAAACTTTTCTTCCGTTTGTCCCTTAACTACACTTTTCTGGGACAAGTCTAAGGAGGGCTGAAATGGTCTAGGGTTAGGGCCATATCATATTTCCTTAATTTGACTACTGTGCAGGTTCTTTTTTTCTTTGGTAAGACACCTGCTAGTGTTGTGTAGGTTCTAACTCGTGATATTTAATGCTCTGGCCCAATAAATTATTAAATCGTTATTCGGATAAATATGAATTGGCATTTGGTTAAAGCTTTAGTGCAAACCTAAGTGGTGGTTTTGTTCTTGGTTTTAAATATTAGAAGTAGTTGCTCACACACCTTGTTGATTCTTGTGTCCGTTTGAGTCTGTGCATGCATATTTTGTAATCTATTTATTTGATATTTGTTCACACTTACCAGTAAATGTGGGCCGTGCGTCTTCTAGTCTTCCAGAAATTATATATGCAGCCGTTGGTTAATTTGCTTGCAATTTCCTTTTTACTTCTAATGTACAATTCCATCATTTCCATTTTAGTTTTTAAATAGGTTTTACATTTTGCCAGGGTACCAGTTTTAAGGAAACCTGCATATACTGTAGTGCCAACAGTTATTCTAACACAAACCAGTGGCAATTGCCAAAAAGACCTAGGTACACCCAGGTACGTGCTGGATACATGTGATACAAAAAAATTAAGCGCAAATAACACCACTTTAAACAAAAATAGCAATAAACAATTTATATACTGTCCTTAGAGTGCAGCTCCCGATACAGGCCTCAGACCAAATCCAACCAGCAATCGATGATGAAAACAGGTGCGCAAATCTCATCAGGACATGGAAGAAAGGAAATGAAGACACCAAAATAGTGCAATATTGTCAAAACAACAATGTGATCAATGTTGAAGATTCTATAAAATTTGCACTCGCGTATTCAACGTGATATAAGAGCGTTGTGGTTGTTATAAGTTACCAAATTTTTTATCCAGATGCATACTCCGGATCAACACCAATAATGTTCCATACGAAAGGAAGGGAAATCCACATACAGAGAAGAAAAAGCAAAATAGTATAATACTGCTTTTAATATTAAAAACACGAAGTATTCCACTTACATAAGTGTCTTTGTTGTAGACATTTAGACCACCCTGGGTCATATAGATAGATAACACTCCACACAGCTACAGTATCTGCTCCACGGCCATCTCAGCATGCACTGGGCTGGTGGTGTAGTCTTCTTCTCTAAATGTCGCCAGCAAAGTTCCACTCAGTAATCCACGACTTCACCCATCGCGCATTTCTACTTAAGTCTTCCTCAGGGGCTAATCTAACATCCTGCAGTGTTTCCCTTCCTTAAATTGCCCGCCGCATTCAATCCTAATTGCGGCGCGCTATGTTTGACGTCATCACGTCCAACGTCACGTAACGTGTCATCGCGTATATTTGCATATTCTCGCGCTTTTAACACTCTGTATAACAGCGATTTCGGCTGTAACACAGCCATCCCATGGGCAATCTACATCCACATACACATCCCTGATAGCCAAGCACATTAAAGTCACAGTGTATCCATGTGTTAACATTCATAAAATTATTATTTCATTGTATAATATATGCTCGAAAAGATAACGTCTATTTTTTATGAATGTTAAAACAACATATATGATTGTTATGTCCTTGTTCCCAATTCTATAAAGTCTATGATCCTTATGGATACACTGTGACTTTAATGTGCTTGGCTATCAGGGATGTATATGTGGATGTTGATTGCCTATTGGATGGCTGTGTTACAGCCGAAATCGCTATTATACAGTGTTAAAAGCGCGAGAATTTGCAAATATACGCGATGACGCGTTGCATGATGTCTGACGTGATGACGTCATACGTAGCGTGCCGCAATTAGGATTGAATGCGGCGGGATATTTAAGGAAGGGAAACACTGCAGGATGTTAGATTAGCCCCTGAGGAAGACTATTAAGTAGAAACGCGTGTTGGGTGAAGTCGTGGATTACTGAGTGGAACTTTGCTGGCGACATTTAGAGAAGAAGAATACACCACCAGCCCAGTGCATGCTGTGATGGCCGTGGAGCAGATACTGTAGCTGTGTGGAGTGTTATCTATCTATATGACCCAGGGTGGTCTAAATGTCTACCACAAAGACACTTATGTAAGTGGAATACTTTGTGTTTTTAATATTAAAAGCAGTATTATACTATTTCGCTTTTTCTTCTCTGTATGTGGATTTCCCTTCCTTTCGTATGGAACATTATTGGTGTTGATCCGGAGTATGCATCTGGATAAAAAAGTTGGTAACTTATAACAACCACAACGCTCTTATATCACGTTGAATACGAGAGTGCAAATTTTATTGAATCTTCAACATTGATCACATTGTTGTTTTGACAATATTGCACTATTTTGGTGTCCATTTCCTTTCTTCCATGTCCTGATGAGATTTGCGCACCTGTTTTCTTCATCGACATGCTGGATACATGCCTTAAACTTGCCTTAAACTAGACCCAGCATTTCTGCATTGATTAATGGCCCATACGATTAACAGCAGGGGTCCCTGGCAGTCCCATGCAAACTTAATGGGACTGTCAGGGACCCCTGCTGTGTTAATCCTATGGGTCATTAGTCAATGCAGAAATGCCTTAAACTGGCCAGGTTACACCCAGCACATACCCAGAATGTAACCGGGCTAGTTTAAGGCAAACTTTAGAATACTCGTGGTCTCGTCTGTATCATTGTGCTCTCCATGGTTCAAAGATGCCACAGAGAAAAGGCAACACTTAAAATGTAAATGAAGCTGAATTGTAGAAAATACACTAACATTTTTGTAATGTCCCTTCAATAAAGTGTGTGGGGCATGTGTTTCTAGGTAGTATTTTAATGATTATTTTCATGCCTAGCGATCTTTTCTATCTGTCGCAGTGTAGTACAGTAGATCACTTGGCAAGAAATACAGAAAATGAAGCGCACGCAATAACCAATAACCAATAAATAGATGACATTTGCTGACGTTTGTCTGTTTCTAGTTAAGAGCCCACATCATGTGTAAGTTAAATGTGGTAGAGCAGGAGTACAAAAAGTATTCATGCCATCAGTCAGTGCTATAGATATCCATCACATTTGGTAGCAGAAAAATGTTGGACTCCTGGTGAGCCTTTTTTTTTTTTTTTTTTTTTTGATACATGGGTTTTTTTGTACGCTAGAGCAACCAGAAACAGATCATAGTTGCTTAGTATTTCATGTTACCAGTGCGATGCTTAAAATGCAGTTTGTAAAAATGCGTTAAAGGTCAGCTCCTGTACAAGCATTGCTACAGTACATGGGTGTCCTTTTAGTAGTTCTCCAGCTTCACGAGAGGGCTGAAATAATTCATCTTAACAAATATTCATGCTCAATTTTCGCTCTTTCAAAAGCTCAAGATGTATAGGATGAAACACTTCCATATTTTTTCAGAAATTCATAAGTCCAGCTGCAGTTACGATAAATAATTACAAACTAGTAACAAAGCCTTGATGTCTCCTGTTTATGATTGTGTATAATCCAGTCATTTTTAATGTGGGCATTTCATTATCAGAATTTATGAAATTGATATAATTTGTGTTGTGTGCAGCAATTATTTAGCAATGGTACATTTTACTAAATAGTTAATATTTTCCTGAGCATCTCCATGGTTGTGGGCACCAATGGGTTAAGCCTTACACGTGTATTAGACCCTTCATATAGCCATTCCTCCTTGCATAGTCTTTTTTTTTTTTTTTTTTTAAATAAAGTGAGGTTAGGAGTTTTTGTTTTTGGTAGTACTTTTTGTCGCTTACCTGATTGCTTGCAGTGCAGCCAAAGTGAGTTCTTGTGTCTCTCCTTGAAGCCTCTGCGATCTGCAACCCTTAAGGGTTTTGCCTGTCCGGGACCTCTGGTGTGGGCCGAGCTGCAGTCATTTCTGACTGCAGCTATGCTGAAGTGCCCAGGAGGGAGTTAAAAAACTGCTTTACAATTGTAGGTACTGATTAAATAGGACGCCATGAAAATCTCTACACTCGTGTTGTGCTTACCTACTCCACATTCAGTGATGCACACAGAAAGACGCGTGCACGTACATGGCGAAAGGATTTGCACATGCACACATGAGAATGGACAGTGCGGCGCTCTCAAGACGTCAGAGGTACAGGGAAACCTGAAAATAAGCCAGATCAGTTGTTTCAATGTTTCTCTGCCTGCCAGGAGACATTTACACGTGGCACTGGTGAAATTACCTTTAAGAGAATCTGTTCTACGTATTATAGATTCTGCCTCCTCCAAGAGTTATGGTGCGAAGGTTCTCCCAAGGGAGTTTAGAATAGTTAGAGAATTAAAGATTGCCAGATATTCATATAAAATATGTCCCGGTACTCCAGGTTAACAATTGCCACAAAGAAAAAGGCAATTAAAAAGGCAAAATATTGTCTAGTATGCGACGATGATCCAGCATTGGAGGATAAGATTTGTAAAGCATGTCTTAGAGGCCGCAAAGGAACAAACAGAAAACATATCTGAGTTTCTATTGCATGAAAGAGGCTGTAATTTAGGGCATTGAGATGGCCTCCATGAAGTGCAGATTCCGCATCCAAGAATAACCTTTGTGCATTCAAGAAGGAAAGGGTATATGCTTGCCTTTCGAGAAGACAAAGGCATTTTCCCAGCTCTACGACTCAAGACGATAGATTCAATAACAGGCATATGAGATGAGTGCCTATAGACCAGACAGGCTTCGCAAGATCAGCACTCTGGAGGGGAGGGCAAAGTAACTTTTCTTTTTTTTTTGGTTCACAAAAAAAACTACTCCCTTCAGTCTCTAGATTTTCATGAAACGAGCAGTCCAGTTGTTTTGGGTTGGGAGCAGAATCCGTTATTTCCAAGATACTTGGACGCAGTCAGTCAGACTCATGGAAGATGAGCATAGTCACCCGGGCTATTTTCGGAAATTTTGGACAGTGCCCCCAAAAAATTGTGAGGTCCAAGAGTCTAAGAAACAAGCAAGCTTCTTTAGCCTTAAAAGAAAGCTTAAACAGAAGAACAGCAATAAAGCCAGTTCCATCACCTCAAAGGTTTCAATGCTTCTACAATTCCTTCAGGGCAGTCTAGAACTCAAAAATATAAACATTTTTTAGAATTAAAGTTCTGGATGGAATCCCTGAGCACAATTATCTCTGCTGTATATCATGAGTGCATGGTTTCAGTGGATCTCGAGGATGCTTACTGTCCTAAGCGTCCAAGTACACGTGCCTCTGTGTGTACCAGGGAAGAATAAAGTTATAGTAGTGCCGCAGGAGGAAGCCACAACCTCCATATTAATGAACAATTGGTTAACTGATGAAGTTCATAAGCGACTTGAAAAAATTAAAGTAAATAAGGCACCTGGCCCTGATAGCATACATCCAAGAGTTCTCAAGGACTTAAGCTCAATAATAGCCAAACCATTATATTTAATATTCAAGGACTCCATTTCCACAGGCTCAGTACCACAAGATTGGCGTAAAGCAGATGTGGTGCCTATATTTAAAAAGGCAGCTAGATCACAACCGGGAAATTACAGACCTGTAAGCCTGACTTCAATAGTAGGGAAACTACTTGAAGGTTTAATACGGGATAATATTCAGGAATACCTAATGGAAAACAAAATTATTCGTAATAGTTGGCATGGATTTATGTAGGATAGATCTTGCCAAATTAACCTTATTTGTTTCTTTGAGGAGGTAAGTAGGAATTTAGACCAGGGTAATGCAGTTGATGTGGTCTACTTAGATTTTGCAAAGGCTTTTGATACGGTTTCACACGAGGTTGGTGTACAAAATAAAGAAAATTGGACTCAGTAATAATATATGCACCTGGATTGAAAACTGGTTAAAGGACAGACAACAGAGGGTTGTCATAAATGGAACTTTTTCAGGTTGGGCTAAAGTCGTGAGTGGAGTACCTCAGGGATCGGTACTGGGACCCCTGCTTTTTAACTTGTTTATTACAGACCTTGAGGTTGGGATCGAGAGCAAAGACTCTATCTTTGCTGATGATACTAAATTGTGTAAAGTAATAGAATCAGAGCAAGATGTAATTTCTCTTCAGAAGGACTTGGAGAGACTGGAAACATGGGCAGGTAAATGGCAGATGAGGTTTAATACAGATAAATGTAAGGTTATGCATTTGGGATGCAAGAATAAAAAGGCGACTTACAAATTAAATGGAGATATATTGGGGGAATACTTGATGAAGGATTTAGGAGTGCTTGTAGACAGCAGGCTTAGCAATAGTGCCCTATGTCATGCAGTAGCTGCAAAGGCAAACAAGATCTTATCTTGCATCAAACGGGCAATGGATGGAAGGGAAGTAAACACAATTATGCCCCTTTACAAAACATTAGTAAGACCACACCTTGAATATGGAGTACAATTTTGGGCACCAATCCTAAGAAAAGACATTATGGAACTAGAGCGAGTGCAGAGAAGAGCCACTAAATTAATAAAGGGGATGGACAATATAACTTATGAGGAGAGGCTAGCTAAATTAGATTTATTTACATTAGAAAGGAGGTGTCTAAGAGGGGATATGATAACTATATACAAATATATTCGGGAACAATACAAGGAGCTTTAAAAGAACTATCCATCCCACGGGCAGTACAAAGGACTCGGGGCCATCCCTTAAGGTTGGAGGAAAGGAAATTTCACCAGCAACAAAGGAAAGGGTTTTTTTTACAGTAAGGGCAGTTAAAATGTGGAATTCATTACCCATGGAGACTGTGATGGCAGATACAATAGATGTGTTCAAAAAAAGGTTGGACATCTTTTTAGATGGGAAAGGTATATAGGGTTATACCAAATAAGTATACATTTGAAGGATGTTGATCCAGGGATTAATCCGATTGCCAATTCTTGGAGTCAGGAAGGAATTAATTTTTCCCCTTAATGGGGTTTTTTGTTTGCCTTCCTCTGGATCAAATAGATATAGGATAAAGTATCTGTTGTCTAAATTTAGCATAGGTTGAACTTGATGGACCTACGTCTTTGAGGTCAACCTCATCTACTATGTAACTATGTAACTATAGTGGTCCCTCATCAAAAATATCTACGATTTGCAGGAGGCCAGAGTCATTAATTTTCTATGCTTGCTTTCGGTCCCGCAACCTTGCCAATAACTTTCTCAAAGGTGTTGTTGACCGTAGTTGCAGAGTTAAGAGAAGAGGTGATATACATTGTTCATTATCTAGACGATATATTCATAAAGCGACAGGACAGGTTTGCGTTCACGATTTTCTAAAAACATATGAATGGGTAATGAACAAAGCCGAATCATCTCATTCCCCCTCAACATACTGTTCCTGGCAGTTCAATTCTGCACTGCAAAAGGGGTTATGCTTCTCAACGACAAGTCTCATAAGACATTAATTAATCAGAAACAGTGATCACAATCTCAACACTGTGAAGATAATCGGCATCCTATCTTCCACCATTCAAGTGGTCCGGTAGGCCAGATGGTACATTTGAGAATTCCAATCCAATTTCCTTTCAGTCTGACAAAGTAATTACAGATCTGTGTCAAAGAATCAGACTATCACGTTGGAAGTATGAGTAGGGTTTCTATCACGTTGGAACATTGATATTGGAGTTCTTACAAAAGAGACTTGACCTAGGTCTTAGCGCTAGTTCCTTAAGTTCAAGGGTCTGCCTTCTCACCATTACTGGGTAAACAGTTGGCCATACTGGTCTTAATATTATGTTTTCTAAATGAAATTTGTCAGCTAAAACCAAGTTAATGCAACTCCCTCGGTGGGATTTGCCTCTAGTTCTACAGGCACTCACAAAGGCATAGTTTGTCTTTCGTTCCGGTCTCACTTACAAACTTAACGTGGAAAACTATTTTGTTGGTAGCGGTTACTTCAGCTTGTAGAATAAGTGAACCTACAGTGCAAGCTCTTTAAAGAAAGGAGCAATTCTTGGTGTTCCATCAGGATAAAGTAATTCTCAGGCCAGTACTTTAGTCTTTGACAAAAGTGGTATTTCATTTAAACCAGGAAATTATCTTTTGCTGGTTTTGGACAAAAAAAAAAAAGTAACTTTTACATTCATTGGATGTTCAGAGATATATATCTGTACCAGAACTGAACCGTCCAGAAAGTGTTCATTCTTCCCATAAAGAAAAGGACAAGCAGCTTCAAAGGCAACTCTATCAGCACAGCCATTAGAAAGGCTTACAATTGTGCAAGATAGGTAGGCTCCAGAAGCACTAAAAGCACATTTCACCAGATCCATAGCTACTTTGTGGGCATGATTTTTTTTTTATTATAAAAAGGTATTACCAGGAAGTAATACCTTGTTACCTCTCGTTTTCAAGTATGTCCTGGGCATAGAGTTAAAATGACAAATACATGGTTACAAATAGTTACATAAGTGAACAGGGTTATACATTATATACAAGATACAGCATGCACAGTTCGTGATGATATATATTATAGGCGAATGCAACAGTTACAGACCAGATTAAAATGTGAGACGGCTTTAGTTTTGAAAGAACTTAAACTGGTGGCTGTGAGTCTCCGGTAGATTGTTCCAGTTTTTGGGTGCACGGTAAGAGGAGGAGCGGACAGATAATTTGCTGAACCTTTGGGACCATGAACAACAGTCTTTTGGAGTCAGATCTCAGATAAGTGCTGCATGTGGTAGGGGTGAGGTGTTTGTTCAAATAGACGAGTAGCTTGCCTAGAAAGTATTTGAAGGCAAGACAAGAAAGATGCACTCTGCGTCGACTCAAGTAATGACCAATCTAGTTCTTTGAGCATTTCGAAGTGATGTGTTGTAGTTGCATTGGAGAAGAAAATGGCATATTGAATTGTAGAGGGTATCAAGTTTGCTACGGTGGGTTTGGGGTGCCGAGCCGTATACTATGTCCCCATAGTCGATGTTTGGCATTGAAATCCCCAAGAACTAGCAGCTCACTCTTCATTCTGAGAGGAAATGGAGCCAAGAAACTGGGTGATATGTCAGGGGCTTTAGGGGGGGGGGGGGAGTAAATGCCAGCAACCAAGATGGGCTTAGAAAAAGGGAGGCAGATTTTGCCAACTAGGATTTCAAGAAGGTGGGCTTGGGGGGGGCAATTGAAAAATGTAAATTGTAAGGTGTCTGCAATATAAAATAACACCCCTCCTCTCTTTGACCTATCTCTCCTAGAAATGGAGTATCCCTGAATGGCAATATTTGCATCTGGAGTTTTAAGGGTTAGCCATGTTTCTGTGAGAACGATGGCTTTGGGTTTATACTTAAGGCACCATGCCCTTAGTTCATCCAGTTTGGGCAGTAGGCTCCAGATATTTATATGGGTGACAGGCCTTTTTGGAATTTGAAGGGGTTATTCGCAGGGATATGGGACAGAGTTGAAAAGGGAGGGCCTGGGTTAGGTTCAATATCACATGCTAAAGAGAAATAGTAGAAGTAGAAATTTTAGTAGTTTGCAAGTTGTACATTTGTGATGTTTGCCATTAGTGAGCGTGGCTGGTGTGCTGTTTTTCAGATTTCTCCACCAACATACAATAGATAGTGCAAAGCTTTTGAGTAATCCAGGGTGTTTGGTGATAATGGGTGTGGGCCAGGAGGGAGGAGTTTGTAGTGGATAGAGAGTAACATTTCCATGAGGCCACGAGAGAACAGTTAAGGTACATACCAGGTTCATAATAACAGGTAGGTAGTGCTGCATGAAGCTGTTCAGTGAGTGTGTGCAGACTAAACAGCAGGGGTGTGCTTTTTCCTTGTTAAAATGTTGTGCTGCATTGCAATGCTAGGGCCTATACAGGGTTTGCAGAAGGTGTTTGGGGTGATGGTTGGGGAGGGGGGCGGGGGGGGGCAGTTGTGTGCAGTCAGTGTTGGGAGAGGCTGCAGTAAAATAAGGTGTAAATGGGGGTGTTAATTTTGCAGGCTAACAAGCATGGGATCATGGAGTGGTCAGAGTAGCTCACCATTTTGTGTAGTTTGCAGAAGATGCAGTCCCCACCCAACCTCTAGTCAATCTATAGTGTAACTATATTCTCACTTTAAAATAATCACTTAAAATGCATCACTCTAAAATGCCAATGCAAACCCTGACAATGCAGGGAGTGGTGTTACTTTTATAAATCTAAGCAGTCACATGACCCACCCCCCAATAAATCTGCCTGTTGCAAGTTGAACAATTAGCAGCACTCTGTTAAAAGAAAAAAAAAATCTTTTGATATTCAAACATACCAAGATCAATAAAGGCAAGGTGGGGTATTTATTTTAAAACACGGGGATTGCAGATCCTTCAGTGGGTTAAAACATACCTGTGAAGAGAATGCAATTAGTTCTGTCACATCAGCTGAGGTTATAGATCTTGCATGAAGAACAGTATATATACTGTACTATATATACACTATATATTCTCACTTAAAATGCATCACTCTAAAATGCCAAATCAAACCCTGCCAATGCAGCGGGTGGTGTTACTTTTATACATCTAAAAGGCACAAGCTTCTCCTCTAGAACTTTGCAGAGCGGCAGTA
Source organism: Ascaphus truei (assembly GCF_040206685.1). Classification (NCBI taxonomy): domain Eukaryota; kingdom Metazoa; phylum Chordata; class Amphibia; order Anura; family Ascaphidae; genus Ascaphus; species Ascaphus truei. The sequence goes on along the minus strand of NC_134484.1, from coordinate 27,219,034 downwards.
TGGACTTCCATAAACACGGTCATTAAGTTCCATCATTTTTAGACGTCCAGGCCTCAGCAGACACATGCTTTGGCTGTAAACTTTTGCAAGCGGTTGCAATTTTTTTTTTAGAGAGATTTAGACATTATCTATTGATTGTATTAGTTATTTGTTACCTGTCCCAATTGATACTGCGTGTGCATTGGCCATTGATGCCCACTGCCATAAAGATGCTCAGGAAAATAGAAAATTGTTTCAGTCTTACCGTTATTTTCTTTTCCTGAGTAACATTCCATGGCAGTGTGCACTTGGTGCCCGACCCATAGACATAAGAGGGGAGGAGGAGCTATATGTAGGGCCTCCTACAATTATAAGCCTTTAATTTGTCCTATCCCAGCTAGAAGGTGGGACTTAAGCCATTGGTGCGCACTGCCATAAAATATTACTCAGGAAAGAAAATTACGGGAAGATTGTGAAACAATTTTCTGTTGTACAAGCAGAAAGAAACCAGAAACATTTGAGTACCCCAGACTTGCATGGCTAAGCCCTTTTTTCTTTGTAGCCTATGAAAGGAGCAGTTCCACCTAAGTTAATTTTTTTAAATTCAAATTTTCAGCATTGGTGTGGAAGCATGAGTCTGCAGTTGAATCTAGTTGATTTCGAATCCTGCTTCCTTAGATACTGACCTCCACAAGTGCCATCGGTACTGTTCCTTCCAGGGGGAACAATGTCTTCCGATTCGCCCGTGTGACACACAAGCTTTAAATCTCCGATATCAATTGGACTTGGAATGCAACTAGGGGAGCAGGGGGTTCCAAGACCTGAAATTAATGTTCAGATCAAGAGACCTGCTTTCCACCATGGAATGCTCCTTAAGGTTTAGTAAACATGACCTTTTGTTAGATTAGCATAGACCAGGGGGTTGGCAACTCTAGTCCTCAAGGGCCACCAACAGGTCAGGTTTTCGGGATATCCCTGCTTCATCACAGGTGGCTCTGGCTCTCAAAGACTGAGTCACTGATTGAGCCATCAGTGCTAAAGCAGGGATTTCATGAAAACCTGACCTGTTGAAGGACTTGGTGGACTGGAGTTGGCAACCCCTGGTATAGATCAATGCATTATGAAGTTAGTTTGGGTTTTCTTTAAGCAAGCACTCAAAGTTAGAACAATCATTACATATATAGGCTAACAAAAATAAATTGTTGCTACAATTTTGAACCTGTTTCAGCAGTCCTGTACAGTATTACACAAATAAAAGATGAAAGAAAAATCTATCCTGCCCATCTTTTTTCTCCCATTCTTTTATGCTCAGCTTTGATTGTAGCATAGTCCAAATGTGATGCAAAGCTTACTCTGTAAATCAAATGCTTATTTTGATGTGGCACTTAGTTTTTCAGTAAAAAAAAATTGTGGTGAATTATTCAACAAGTAACTGACAGTCCAAAAATACAATGTTTAATTTAAATGCTTAAACATTTAAAGCGGCATTTCATTCAAAATCTTTTTTTTTTTTTGCTTACTTTTAAGCTTACTTGGGTTGCTATACCAACTATCTGAGACTATACCACTTCTTTTGAAATAAACAACCATATTGCATGCCCTCAGAAGCAGGAACTTTTCTGATTGATCACGGGAGAACCGGTCGATCGACAGCTTAGATAATTTTATTGCCGTATAGGCAAGGAACTGCTGCATTTATTACAAGAAATCAAAAGGGAAATCGGGCAAAAGGAAATGCCCCTTTAATTGGGCATTCTGACAGATATTGATAATGCTCGATATAACTTGACACGTCTCTGACAGTGTTTAAGTAGACAATGTAGGACACGTAATCTCAAGCAAATAAAAACCATTGCTATAGTGTCAGTTCAACATCTAATGTTCTACAGAATACGCAAGATTTATAAGAGTGGATTTGATGAATAGCTATACTACATGGATACAAACACCACCAGGGAGCTGTACTACATCATTGGGATTTAGCATTGCCATCTGCTTAATAGCAGTGAGATGACTACAGAGGTACTTATGATCGACCATTCATAGCACTGACAGATGCTGCCGTGTTAACGTGTCAAGGAATAAGGCCTGTTAAGAGAAATCCAGGTTATGGTACAAGGTTGTGAAATACAAGATGAACCCAGTTGACTTCATCTGGTTAATGAACAGGAATGTAGTTTCCTTGGTTTTAGCCTTGTTTCAGAACATTTTAAAGTAACCCAGTGAACTGGTGTACAAATATTGTGTCAATATGTTAATTGTTCAGTCAAGCCATAAGGGAAATGTGCACACTTTAAATCTGTAAATAAAGTCCATCTGGAGAGGCACTGGATGCTTTACCGGAAACTGCTGCCTAAATTATCCAATACTATACATATACATTATACCTCATTGTTTCTCTACAGGGTGGCCAGCATGGAATGTGTTAATGTTTTGGGTTGTTGCTAGAAGCATGTGATGAAGGTTGCAGCAGGGATACTCATACCCTATCAGATAAGATTATGCTAGGCAGCACATCTTCCTTACAAGGTGTTAAATTGTATTTCAAATTTTATTTATTTATAAAATATTTTACCAGGAAGTAATACATTGAGTTACCTCTTGTTTTCAAGTATGTCCTGGGCACAGATTTAAGACAAATACATGGTTACAAATGGTTACATAAATGAACAGGGTATACATTATATACAAGACATTGCATGCACAGTTAAAGAAAATATATATTATGGGCGTATGAAACAGTTACAGACCAGATTAAAATGTGAGACAGCCTTAGATTTGAAAGAACTTAAACTGGTGGTGGATGTGAGTCTCTGGTAGGTTATTCCAGTTTTGGGGTGCACGGTAAAAGAAGGAGGAACGGCCGGATACTTTGTTGAGCCTTGGGACCATGAACAGTCTTTTGGAGTCTGATCTCAGATTATAGGTGCTGCATGTGGTAGGGGTGAGGAGCTTGTTCAGATAGCTGGGTAGCTTGCCCATACAGAATTTAAATAAATGGTCTGGCATGTGATGCCAAAATGTCGGCATTTTCACAGCCTCTCCCTTTTTCCATTATTTTTTTCTTGTCCCCTTAATTTCTACAATGCAGGAAGGCCCTGGAACGGATTGGATCACACACGTGGCACTGAAATGGTTAATGTCCACTTCCTCTTCTCATATCTTCCCATTGGGCAAGAGGATAAAGGCATCTGTTAAAGGGTTTATCAATGAGGCAAACACTTGCTTCTGCCCACAATTCTCTCGTTATCTTTGGATCCTGCTCCCCACTGGTCTGTGTGGTTTACCTGCAAAGTTAATCTTCCAGTCTATCATAAGATCTGACCATCTCTGAGCAGATCTATTCCTCATAGATTAGTTCTACCTAGTAGGGAGTAGATCAGACATGCTGCCAAAACTGGCCATTTGTACTCCTGCTGAAGACGAGCTGCAGTCCTAGTAGTTGATGGACTTTTCAAAGCCGGCAGATGCTGTGAGCGGCCTGCAAATAGAAATGATTGGCCTGTGGCAGGTTGCTATATTCTGCCTTGTAATTAGTTTTGTTTTGTATGCTAGGTATTGGATCATCTATACAGTATAATCAAGCTTATTTGGAATGAAGCAGAATCTTTACACCATTACTTTTAGAAATGAGTCTGTCTTCAGGATACCGTAGATCTAAGGTAGCCATTGAATACATTTATTTTCATGAATTACTTCTGACAGTATTGTATGTAGTCGTACCATTAGCAGAGCTTTGAAGTGGAAAGATGTCTTTCATTGGCAGCACATCACATTCTATTTATGCAATAGGAACTGAAATAGTCGTAATGTTCATATCACATTTGTGAAGCTTTTGATGTTCGTGTCTGGTTGGTTTCTGATAGTTTATTAGCTAGAATTGGAGGAAATTGGTTTGCTTTGACAGAGCGTTTGTGTAGTTTGTAATGCTCTCCAGTTTTAGTTTGTGACATGGTTGGTAGTTCTTTCATATTGCTTTTGTATTAAATATTATTGTAAACTTTTCTGTGGCATACTTTATTTTTTAAACTACCAGGTTAGGTACCTGACACAGACCAGTGGAACTAAAATTTAAGAATGTTTGTATGCTTGATGCACAACTACAGTATCAGTAAATTGGATTTATAAGTTTTACAATTAGGATGAATGTTATTGCAATATAAACAGCTGAGCATTTGTTCACATTTTACCATAAATTAATATTGTTCAAAACATTCAAATAGAATGTTAAAAAAATAAACCCACCAAATCGATCAATATCCACAATATTACTTCCTAGTCTCGAAGTAGGAACCCACATTAGATACCGTGGTTTCCCAATAAACAATTTTTGAAGGATGAGATACTAAAAATTAGAATTTGTCATGCATGAGTAGATCTTTCTGCGTTACACCAACTGCTGGAATTACTTTCCATGCTTGCAGAGGGTGGCTGATGGTTGTGTCAGAAAGATTTGTCAATATTGTGAGCTGCTGTCTTGCGGTGGTTCCTGAGCTGACATGCAGGGACAGAATAAGATTGCAAAGGAAGAAAATGCTAACACAAGGAGCGGGACGAGGGCTTTGGAGGAATGGGAGAAATGGCTAAATTAACTGTACATCTATTTTTTTTAAATGGTGACATATTGGCTAAGTTAATAGCAAGTGGCTTCTATATATACTAGCATAAAATGATTATTTGTATTTTAATAGGTGTTATATTAAATAAGAGACTCCTGTAGTAACGGACAAGATTGACAGGTGTGGGATTGGGGCTCAGCTGCAGTAATACTCACAGCTTGATGACATTCGTATAACAATCAAAAAATGCACAGTCATACCAAGTGTCAATTTAAAGATATCGCTTGTCAAAGCTTAGATGCTTTTTTAAATTGCAGTGTTGCCAGGCAAGATTCCTATTTTTTTATTTATTTTTTTGACACTTGGTGTTTTTTCTGCTTTACTGGACACCATTAGTGTTGACATACAACCTAATACAAAATAATAACAATATAGCCAAAACTAAAACACACATTGTGACAACCAGAATACAAAAAATGCTGATGCATTGGTCATTCTCCGTATTTTTTGTGTATATAGACATGCTTGCAGCCGTAGACATTAGAGTATATACAATTAAAGTAACTCATCTTGTCATGGGTGTGATGCAGGCGGTCATAGTCCGGTCTAGGACATTTGGCCGGGACAGGTTTGCCGCAACCAAATGGCCGCTGGCGCTTCGCCACAACTCTCTCCGCGGTAAGCTGCCTCCAGGCTTTAATGCAAGTAAACCCCCTGCCTTAAGCACTTGCCCTAAAACCCCATACCCTAACCCTTAAATGAGCCCCCTAACCTAACCAGTAATAAGACTTACCATAGAGCGGGGAATCTGCTTCGGCAGATGGTCCTTCTGCCACGAAGTAGCGGTGGGCATTTGGTCGTGGCAAAGCGGCCATGACCTAAACTTCCCATCCCGGTCGTAGTCCACCACCAGTGAACGAAGTGTAAAAATATTTTTTTTTTCTTTTTCTCCACTCGTTCTTCTGAACGCCTCTGGAGGAAATCTCACACTCTCGCAGACTTCCTTCACTACAAATTTATGCTATCCTGTTTCAACTCTGCCCTCTCGCAAGCTAAACAAGCCTACTTTTCTTCACTAATCAACATGCACAAGTCTATCCAACGCCGACTGTTCTGTCTTTGATACTCTACTCAAACCACCCTCAGCTGCCTCTTCTTCCTCCATCTCCGCTCAGGACTTTGCTGACTATTTAAAGGAAAAGGTGGAATCCATACGTCAGAACATCCCCTCTGTTTCTTCCTCCCATCCTACACCTCTTCCTAACTCTCCTCCAGTCTTCCTTGACTCTTTTTCCGCTGTCTCAGAGGAGGATGTGTCGCTGTTGATCGCCTCTTCTCCCTCTACCACTTGCCCTCTTGACCCTATTCCCTCTATCTCCTAAAACTTCTTGCTCCTACTATAATCCCTACGCTCACACACATTTTAACTCCTCTCTCTGCTCTGGAACCTTTCCATCCTCCTTCAAACATGCAACAGTCATACCATTATTCAAAAACAGCAAGCTTGACCCTACCTGTCTTTCTAACTATCGACCTGTCTCCCTCCTGCCTTTTGCCTCTTAACTCCTTGAACGTCGTGTATTCTCTCGCTTACTCCATTTTCTCAACACCTATTCTCTCCTAGACCCTCTACAATCTGGCTTCCGCACTGCTTACTCCACGGAAAAAGCCCTCACTAAAATAACTGACGACCTCCACTCTGCCAAAGACAGAGGTCATTACACTCTGCTCATATTACTCGACCTCTCTGCAGCATTTGACACCGTGGACCACCCTCTTCTCCTTCACATTCTCCATACTCTTGGTATTCGGAACAAAGCTCTATCCTGGATCTCATCCTACCTCTCACATCGTACTTTCAGTGTCTCTTCTGCTAACACCTCCTCTATTGATCTCTCTGTGGGGGTACCCCAGGGCTCTGTCCTGGGACCTCTTCTCTTTTCTCTGTATACACTCTCTCTAGGTGACCTAATAACATCTTTTGGGTTTAATTATCACCTCTATGCTGACGACACACAAATATACTTTTTAACACCTGACCTTACACCTGCTGTACAAACCCAAGTTTCTGAATGTCTCTCTGCTATATCATCCTGGATGGCCCTCCGCTGCCTTAAACTCAACATGGCTAAAACAGAGTTCCTCATACTTCCTCCCAAACCTGGCCCTACTACGTCCTTCCACATTACTGTTGGAACTACGATCATTCACCCAGTAGCCCAAGCACACTGCCTAAGGGTCACACTCGACTCCTCTCACATTCAAAACCTTTCTAAAACCTGTCGCTTTTTCCTCCGCATTATAACAAAGATACGCCCTTTCCTCTGTTGCTCGACTGCTAAAACTCTGACTCAGGCCCTCATTCTCTCCCGTCTTGATTACTATAACCTCCTGCTGTCTGGCCTTCCTGCCTCTCACCTGTCTCCCCTACAATCTATCCTAAACGCTGCTACCAGAATCACTCTACTCTTTCCTAGATCTGTCTGCATCTCCCCTCATGAAATCCCTCTCCTGGCTTCCGATCAAATCCCGCATCTCACACTCCATTCTTCTCCTCACTTTTAAAGCTTTACACTCTTCTGCCCCTCCTTACATCTCAGCCCTAATTTCTTGTTATGCACCATCCAGACTCTTGCGTTCTTCTCAAGGATGTCTTCTTTCTGCCCCCTTTGTATCTAAAGCCCTCTCCCGCCTTAAACCCTTTTCACGGACTGCCCCACACCTCTGGAATGCCCTTCCCCTCAGTACCTGACTAGCACCCTCTCTATCCACCTTTAAGACCCACCTTAAGACACACTTGCTTAAAGAAGCATATGAATAGCACTGTGGATATTCTGAACACATGATACATATAGCTTGGCCCCCTGAAGACGCACTTACCAGAACTCTCTCCTACTTTCTCTCTACGTTCTCCCTACCTACCAATTAGACTGTAAGCTCCTCGGGGCAGGGATTCCTCTTCCTTAATGTTACTTTTATGTCTAAAGCACTTATTCCCATGCTCTGTTATTTATTTGATTACCACATATATTACTACTGTGAAGCGCTATGTACATTAATGGCGCTATATAAATAAAGACATATAATACAAATGGTTGTCTGCAGCATTCCACCTAAAAAGATATTTTCTTTATTCAAACTATTAGAACATACAGTGCAAACATTAAGTGGACGACGTTTCAGACCACCCAGCTCGTTTGACGAACTCTTGAAATGTCACTTACTTGATATTTGTTCTGATGGATTAAAATAATATATATTTGATTAACTGTGCGTGCGTGTGTGCATGCGTGTGTCTAAGCAAATTACCACAAGTCAAAAAAGATATACTCAGACTGACAGATTTAAATTGACTCAATGTTTTGGCCAATCAGCCGTTTGTGAAGTCCGACATGTTGCGCCCTCACCGGATAGTCCACCCACACACAGCATGTGGTACATTACATCATGTCTACTGCAGCGGAGCTACAGTACATGGCAGCCATGTGGTTGGGAATTTAAGTAAACAAATGCATGATAAGATAAAGAAATTACTCTAACTTAGTGAGAATTAAACCTGCAACGCCTATAATGAACACAATATACTTATATCACATATATAACTAAAATAATTTGATATGTTTAATTCAAGCAATGGTACAGAATATAAAAGTACAGTAATCGGTAGACGTATTCTAGGTGCGCTGGCCTTGTATACAGTGCTGTATGTAGAATTATGTGTACAATAAGCCCCTGCCCTGTAGACTATACTCAAATTTGGTGCCTGAGGCACAGGGAGATGGACTTGCCCAAGTTCACAAGGGGCAGATACTGGAATTCAGACCATGTTCCGCTGCTTTAAAACGAGTGTTTTTACTGGCCACCCTCAGTGTAGAGCAGAAACCCGTGTAGTATTAAGGGCATTCATTAAGGGCTTTACTCAGTGCAAATCTTTTTAGGACCATGAACTATACCCCATAGAACATAAGTAGTATATTTATTGCTAAATCCACCATAGCTTCCTTCTCTCTAATAATGAGAAACGATTGCTGCCTCTTCTGGGTGTCATCTGTTCTATTGCCTTATTGCAATGGGGCCATTAGAGCAGTACGTTTGCACACCCATGTACATTTAACGGCTAATCAGATTCTGTGATACACAATGTACTGTTCATTTTGATGTGTTCCTGCAATATCCTATACATAGGACAGACCACAAGGATTTTAGCCAGGAGAAGGGGTTAACACAAATGGCTGATTAGGAACAAATCTGATCTCTTCTCAGTGGCCAGACATTTTAATGATTGTTGGCCAACTGCAGTTCTAGACAACAGAACAGGTGATTACACCCAGGAGAGGCAATCGCTCCTCATTACTAAAGAGAATGGAGCTATGGTAATTTACCAATTAAATACCATTACACCCTATGGGATAAAAGAGGAACATGCTTTTTCTCTTGTATCAAATAGAGCCTCTTGCTGTACTTCGGTTTTGGGACTCAATACTTTTTTTCCCCCCTCGGGTATAGTTATTTTCCAAAAAGGTTTGCACAGACACATGATTAAACATTAATTGTTCTTCTATATTCTGTAACATTGTTTTTTGTAATAGTATGATACTGATATGACAACAAATAAATCATATGAATTATGTTACAGCTTTGATCAATATCAAGTTTTATCAATTACATTGGATGTATGCCAGGGTAGGTGGCTAGAAAACTGCACTTTAATTGTTTACATGATATTAGTGACCAAAAAGATTTCCTGCAGCCCTCCTAGCAATTAAAATATATAGGATAAAAATACACAAAACTAGTGACACAGTATTTTCGTAGGCAGAGCTCACTAATGTGTTCCATGAATGTATGTGTATATATCAGTGATTCCCAACCTTTTTTGATTTGAGGAACCCTTGACGTATTTCAAAAAATCACAGGGAACCCATATCTGGCTGACACATATTGGGCTCGACAGGGGTCAGTCACAAAATTTCACACCTCACAAGCTACCTCTATTTCCCACCCTCTACCCATGTATTTCTCTCCCATCCGTCTCACTAACTCTCCCCCCCCCCCTCCCGCCTCGCATGTATTTATCACTTGCATCTCACTCTTACTCCCTCTTTTCCTCACTCGCTCCCTCCCGCCCCCACTCTTCTCTCAGTCGCCCCTACCTTCCATCAATTACCCCACTCTCACTCAATCCACCCTAGAAAATACATGCCAAAAAGCCCCACCCCCATGGGGGTGGTAGGGGGCTGTGGTTTGTAGGAGGAACCCCTGAACCTGCTTCAAGGAGCCCCAGGGTTCCACGGAACCCTGGTTTGGAATCACTGGTATAGATTCATAGATATATCGATAGATGTGTAGGTTCATAATGTGGTGAGCTTAATTTTTGAATGGCTTTAGGAAATATCACCAGACCAAGAATGCACTTGCACCCCTAATAGACATTGTGTATGAGTAGTCGTGTAACTCCCCTGCCCCTTCTCTACTTTCCAGACCTGCTCCAAGTTTGATTCCTGTTTCTCAGCTAATATCCATTATTCTACATATATTTCGTATCCAACATTGCAACAAACAAATCATGTTGCGCCACGCTTAAGTTGCTATCTCTGACTGTCAGATCCACACTGGGGGTGACATCCCATGACCCTTGAACCTTATGTCACTGGTGGCTACTGGTACTCCCCTACTGCCAAAGCAAGTTGCATGGTAAAATATTTCCGCTCTCTACCTCACCAACAAGTTCCCCTTGGTGTTTAGTTAGAGTACGAGATGTATAACATTGTTCTCCATTTGCTGGCTCCTGTCCCAGTGACAGCTCTGCTTTCCATAGTGACCGTGTTAGAATGGATGTACAGTAGGGTTAGTGCTGGAGTTTGAATCTGATGGAATGATGGTTTTGTATTGGAGTAGTTACTGTAGATTTGGAAATTGATGTGGTAGTGTTGATGTATTTTGTTAACTTGAATATGTTTGTTTAGAAGTAAAGATTTGTTTTGTTAGAGCTAAATTTACTATACTGTGACTACATCTAGGTTTAGGCTTAGCTTTGATTTGTGGAATTTGAGTTCATGGTAGCATTTTAATTTATCAATGTTGAATAGGATTACAGTTGTAGATCAGGGTGACTTTTAGATATAAATGTTAAAATGATGGGTCTGTCATTATACAACTCATATTTCTTGCCTAGTATACCAATAGTCCTATTTTATTTACTATTGTACATTTGACAGATGCATATTTAGTAGTATTTCATTATAAATAACATGAAAATGAAATGTACAGTATTGTTTCTCATATAATTGTTCAAATCTTCTGTAGTCTTTAATACTGTATTTAGGTAATGAACCCACCTAATATTTCATAGTAGTCTTTTAAGGGAACAGTGTTTTTATTAAATGCTGCTTGTTATACTTATCTTGATGGGAAAAAAATAATTCTTCCAAAGCCATAAACCTTGCATTACCAATGAGCTAGACATGGGGTAGCAGACTCCAGTCCTCAAGAGCTACAAACACGTCAGGCTTTCAGGATATCACTGCTTAAGCATAGTTTGCTCAATCGGTGGCCCCGTCAGACTGAGCCACTGATTGAGCCACCTGTGCTGAAGCAGGGATATCCTAATAAACAGACTTGTTGGTTGCTCTCGAGAACTGGAGTTGGTTACTTCCGATTTAGAAAGTTGAGCAATCCCTCGATACTTAAGCTTGTTTTCCATTTATTTATAGATTTACTACATTATCAAATTGTTTCCCCTAGTTTATTTAAAATTATAATGCACATTTACTAGAGAGAAAAAAAGTGAAAAACTTAGGCGCTCCATGACCCATAAATGATATTAATCAGAGGTACTCACTTTGATGCAATTTCCAACGCATGGCTCATTGTGTTCTTCCTGGTGCTGACATCTGAGCTTCCCATAGCTCATGTTTTGAAGTAGAAGAAAACGTGATGACATTTTGTCAGATGTGGTTCCAAAGTGGATATCAGAAATCTGCTAACTTTATTTGACAAACACCCTGAAAGTGTACATGGATCCAACACAAGTAAGCTACTGCGTTTTTCACGATACCCACAACGCTTAATCAGAGACTCTACTAAGATGAGGAACAAACAGTTTAAATACTCTACACTTTAAAGTGGCAGTGTCAATAAATAGACAAGATCCACAGAGCACAAAATGGATTGGCAGAGAGTGGAATTGAGTGTTTGTCAAATAAAGTTTGCAGCTTTTTGATATCCCCTCAGTCTGGATCCACATCTGTGACAATTTGAATTTGCCTCTTTGCACAGGTGCTACATCATAACGTTTTCTACTACTGTACAATGCACATTTAGTAGTGATAAAGGACCTATGGGATGCCCATGTACTGCTATACATAGTGGCCAAAAACCAGTGTAATTTCAGTAGACTGCAGCAAATATAAACATAGTGTATGCATCCTTTGATTTGATCTCTAAGGACATGTCTTCATAGTCATTTTCTACATTAGGTATTAAAAGTTCTATTTACATGATCATGGAACCCATATTTGGGGTCCTCCCTTTAGGCTACACATTATGGATGCTTTTACCTGATTTCATTGTTTTTGTTTTTGCATCAATCAATATTCACAAAAACTGTTTAGTTGCTGGGGTAAAAATATAAAATGATCAACATGGTGGATACACAGAATAGAGAAATACCAATACATATTCAGTTCTTTGTTGAAATTTTAATTAAATGGCATTTTTTGGACTGGAGAGCAATTTTTGATATATTTGACAAGAAAATAATAAACCACAATACAGCCTGCAGAATTAATAAAGGTGACACGGTTGATTACTGTATTAATGTTACATGAACTGGTTATATACGCCATTATTTTTTAAGCACTGATGGTCACAAGCACCATAATACAAACTTAATTCATTGCCCTTTCTTTTTTGTTCCTATTTTCTCTGCTTTCTGTTCATATAGCACATCAGATTATTATGATTATGGACATGGACTTGAAGACTCGTATGATTCATATGGTAAGGACTGACTTCTCGCATGTTAAAGCAGCATACTGTTCTAGGTGACATACTAAATGCAATATGAATTTCTCAACATCTCATACATTAATAAAAAATATATATACACTATATAAATTCTGTAATTATAATTGCATTACATATTTTTATTGCAAGGCAAAAATGTTTGTCAAAATGCACCATACGTACCAGAAATTGGCTCATCTGTAGCACAGTTTAACCGGCTCCTACTACTTTTTAATTAATGAGGCAAGACATCTGGAAGTTTAAAGTATTACACTTTGCATCAAGAAGTAAATGCTTTATGAACGTTGAACATACAGTATTATCATTCAAAGGCCAGCCTCAATAGTTATCAAAAAACATGAGTGACTCTTGTATGTGTATCTTTATATAGCGCCCATAGTTTACTTTGTGATTTACAAAAGAGACAGTACAGAGAATAACACAATTGCAACAGACAATAGGAAAGGAGATCTGTACCTCAGCGTTTCCAATCTAAATTAGACCATTAGTAGAGCATTTCAACCATTTGAATAATTACGATGAACAGCAGGCGTTTTGTTATGATTTCTGTCTGTAGCAAAATACCTCAACTGTGTGCGAAAATAAAATGTGTTAAATGACGAAGGGAATGTTGGTTGAAGTGTTGAGACAGCTGAAATCTGATCTGATGTTTGTTTTTCCATTGCTCTTGGAAAGTTAGACAATACATTTTTAGTTTATTTCTGAAGTTTGTTTATTTGTTGGGTAACCGCTCTGGCACCTTTATGTATACCCTAAATTGGGCTTAGTATATGTAAATTTAAACATACATACATAGGTGGTGCTGACCTCGGACGACAGTACAAAGGTTATTCAACTTTCAATTGTCCACATACAGATGTAGCATATTTCATTACCCTGTTAAAACAACGCGTTAAATAACCTGTTAACAGCTTAATCGTTTACAGTATCACTATCCTTACAAAAAAGCTTTACATTAATGCAGGGGTTCTCAACTCAAGACCTCAAGACCCCCCCAAGAAGTCAAAGTTTTGGGATATCACCGTTTCAGCACAGGTGGCTCCAATCAGTGTCTGTCAAAGACTAAGCCTCTGAGCCACCTGTGCTGAAGCAGGGATTTCCTTGAGACTTGACCTGTTGGGAGGGAGGGGGGAGGACTGGAGACCCCTGGTCTAGAGCAGGGGGCGCGGGATTTTGTTGGGGGGGAGGGGGTGCACAAGGCGGTCTCGGGGGCCCTGCGCTCTTCCCAGAGGCATTTAAGTTAAATGCCGAGGGTCAGGTGCAACCTCAATTTACCAGGATTCTGTAGTCTAAAGGGTACGTCGCCATGGCAACGCAGCGTCATTCTGCCACCGGGTCATGTGACATAAGCGTCACCATGGTAATGTATGTCAAATAACTCGGTGGGGTCATGCGAATTCATTTGGCACCGGGTCACAGAAAAGGGGGGCTTGATTCCTTAGGCTGGCACACGGGCGCAGCTCCTAAACTTTGCGCACCCCTGGTCTAGATGCTATGACGCCTCCTATTTCAAGCTTCTATAAAACATGTGCGTTTGCACACAGATTTCAGTTGCACTTGGTATCCTTGCATATTAGTTTTTTGTATTTGGGACATATTGAACAATTGTATTTGGGACGTAGATATTGAACAATTTCTGCAATGTTTTTCTTTAAAAAAAAGAAATAAAATCTAAATTTACAATGAAATTCCTGCGCAGAAACGGTAAGGACTTTTCGAGGCAGTAGGCGTAACCTTGCCGATTGCAGTAACTACTAATTGCAGGTATCTTTCTGTTTAGGGCAAGAAGATTGGGCTAACTCGAGACACAAAGCAGCAAGAGCAACAAAAGGAACCTACAGAGAGCAGCCATATGCCAGATACTGATTGTACAGTCTGACGTTGTGAATTATCCAATCTCCTCCAGCCCTGTAAACTGTTCAAAGTAATTTTTTCTATGAACACTCCCTTTATATTAAGTGCTAACACTTTTGAATGGATGGACCGAACCTAAACTCTTTCTTGTTGAAAAACAAAATGGACAAACGGTTGTAAAATGACATTGTTATTTCTAGTCTGTATTTGAAAATAGGTGGTCAAAAGGATGAATTTAACTTTTGATTAACTAGTGTTAAACAAGATAGACTGACTAAATATGTGAATCCAGAGGTTCTCAACTCCAGTTCTCAAAACCCCGCAACAGGTCAGGTTCTAATTATATCCCAGCTTCAGCACAGGTGGCTCAATCAGTGGCTGTCTTTGAGTCACCTGTGCTGAAGCAGGGAGCCACTGACTGGGGCACCTGTGCTGAATGATATCATGGAGGACTGGAGTTTAGAACCCCTGTGTTAATCCATTCTTTTAACATAAGCGTAACCTTTTATTTTAAAGGTTTTGGAAGTTTAGTTCTCTCAGCTTTATTTTAACAATTTGCTTCTTTTCTCTTGTAAAACTGCATAAAGGAGAAAAATACAGATGCAAATAATGTGGTATCTTTTTGTAACAAGTCTTGAAATGTACTGTAGTGTTGAGCAAAGTTTACTGTTGCTTAATACTAAATAAACTTTTGAAAGAAAACTCGTGTGTGAAACAGTAATTGTATGCATTATTTTAAAAAAAAGATAACTAGTAGTAAACAGGGAAAATATTCATATAACCATCTTTATAAAATGTTTACACTAAACATTGTATAGCTTTAAAAAAAATGGTATAAACCTAAACATACATTTACTTGCTCACTGTAGGTTTAAATGCTGTATAAAGTATTCAAATGGTATTTATCTGCATAAGTGCCACTTTAAAACATTGCAAACAAAATAATGTATTTAAAATGGTTTTAAAATAGCCAATGAGTTTTCTGAAAAATAACGTGACTAGTTTCATTTTGTTGAGCATTTCTTCACTAGTGCAACTTTGGAATTTGTAAGAATTTTGGTTCCTTAATGAGCACTTCGTTCCCGGGTGGAAGCAATTAGCACAAAGCTTTTAAAGACTTTCTGACTTGACTAATTGAGATCGCTTTCATCAGAGGCAGAGGATGTGTAACCCTTAAAACGATCTTCATTTGCAAAGGTAAATAAATCAAATAAAATTTTAATCTTGCTTAATTTCTCTTAATATAACCAATAAAAGCAGGTGGAATACAAATTAGAAAGTTTCATTTCAGAGTTCTGAAAGCCCCTAAATTCCCATTTTAAATTTTATTTTTTTAGCAGTATAAAAAGCCTTAGTATTCCATTTAAAACAATCTGTAAAATTTTATAACTAGCCGTTTGTGACAATTATTTTGTCCATAAATTTTTAACAGAATTAAAAGTTACAAGCTAATTTTCTTTGTGTAGTATAATTCTTTATTTTGTAAGTTGTTTTTGAAAAAGCTCAATTAAAACAATTAGTTCTGTTAATAAATCAATATCTTTTCTTGCCAGGGAGCAGGTAAAATCCAGAAGAAGAATCTGAATGAAGCCAATGATCCTTATGAAACATAGGTAAATGCAGTTTTTCTTTATTGTTAATGCCTTTCCGTTGAATTTTAAGCTTGAGGTATCCAAATGTTTGTACAGATGTAGCTAGCTGTAATTCACCTACTGACCATGCAGAATATGATTGTTTCCATAGCTTTCAATGGCAGCGATAATGCAAAATATCACAACATATCGCGCCATAACGCAGCAGGTTAAATTATCCCTGACTACAGCTATACCTCTGGTGATAGCAAACCTTATTTAAATCATATTGGGCATTTCAATTTATTAGCACAGGAGCACCCTTCCCTGCTGTACGATACTAAACTCCAGTCCTCAAGACACCCCTCCCCCAAGAGGTCAGATTTTCAGGATATCTTTGCTTCAGCACAGGTTGTCTTTGACTGAGCCACCTGTGCTGAAGCAGGGATATTCTGACAGCCTGTCCTGCTGAGGGGTCTTGAGGACGAATTGAAAACCACTGCCGTACAGCAATTTGTCAAATTAGGTGAAAGTAAAAATGACCATCTTTTGATCTGGGGACGTTCTGTTGTCATATTGTAAGAACTCCCATCTCATGAACATATTCTCATTAGACAGCCCAATACATATTAAACTGGTAGTGTAAGAATGTCCACCTTGGCTGTGGTTTAACCCGTTTTCTGATACTTTAACTTTGGCTCAAAAAAAATACAGCTAAACCCCGTTATAACGCGGGTCTCGGGGTCCACCCCGAGACCACCGCGTTACTAACGGGGTCGCGAGAAAAAAAAATGGCCGCCGCGCTTTAGCGCATATTCATCCCGCGGGACAGGAGATGGGAGCGGGCATGTCCCTCCGCTCCCCGCTTCCCCCTGTCACCGCGGGACAGGCCGCGGGGCAGGAGATGGGAGCGGGGATGTCTCTCCTGTCCCCGCTTCCCCCTGTCACCTCGGAACAGGCCGCGGGGCAGGAGATGGGAGCGGGGATGTCCCTCCTGTCCCCGCTTCCCCCTGTCACCTCGGGACAGGCCGCGGGGCAGGAGATGGGAGCGGGGATGTCCCTCCTGTCCCCGCTTCCCCCTGTCACCTCGGGACAGGCCGCGGGGCAGGAGATGGGAGCGGGGATGTCTCTCCTGTCCCCGCTTCCCCCTGTCACCTCGGGACAGGCCGCGGGGCAGGAGATGGGAGCGGGGATGTCCCTCCTGTCCCCGCTTCCCCCTGTCACCTCGGGACAGGCCGCGGGGCAGGAGATGGGAGCGGGGATGTCCCTCCTGTCCCCGCTTCCCCCTGTCACCTCGGGACAGGCCGCGGGGCAGGAGATGGGAGCGGGGATGTCCCTCCTGTCCCCGCTTCCCCCTGTCACCTCGGGACAGGCCGCGGGGCAGGAGATGGGAGCGGGGATGTCCCTCCTGTCCCCGCTTCCCCCTGTCACCTCGGGACAGGCCGCGGGGCAGGAGATGGGAGCGGGGATGTCCCTCCTGTCCCCGCTTCCCCCTGTCACCTCGGGACAGGCCGCGGGGCAGGAGATGGGAGCGGGGATGTCTCTCCTGTCCCCGCTTCCCCCTGTCACCTCGGGACAGGCCGCGGGGCAGGAGATGGGAGTGGGGATGTCCCCTCAGGTCGCCGCTTACCTCAGAACCATGCTGCCTGCATGGAGGTTGTAGCGGGGGGTTTCTTCTCCCCACCGCTGTCCCCGGTGCTCCCGCTGCCTGCGCGGGAGGAGGGGGGGGAGCGGGTGGTGGTGCTGGTCGCGGCCCGTCTGTGTAGAGTGAGAGAGTGTGTGTGTATGTATATATGGGAGAGAAAGTGTGTGTGTGTATATGGGTGTGTGAGTGTGGGTAAGTGTCTGAGTGTGTGTGTAAGTGTGTGTAAGTGTGTGTAAGTGTGTGTGAGTGTCTGTGAGTGTCTGTGAGTGTCTGTGAGTGTGTAAGTGTGTGTGAGTGTGTGTGAGTGTGTGTGAGTGTGTGTGAGTGTGTGTGAGTGTGTGTGAGTGTGTGTGAGTGTGTGTGAGTGTGTGTGAGTGTGTGTGAGTGTCTGAGTGTGTAAGTGTGTGTGAGTGTGTGTGAGTGTGTGAGTGTGTGTCTGTGAGTGTCTAAGTGTGTGTAAGTGTGTGTAAGTGTGTGTAAGTGTGTGTGAGTGTGTGTGAGTGTCTAAGTGTGTGTAAGTGTGTGTGTGTGTGTGTGAGTGTGTGTGAGTGTCTGTAAGTGTGCGTAAGTGTGCGTGAGTGTGCGTAAGTGTGTGTGAGTGTGCGTGAGTGTGGTCAGTGTGTGTGCAGTGTGTCAGTGTGAGCAATGAGCAGTGTGTGTGCAGTGTGGCAGTGAGCAATGAGCAGTGTGTGTGCAGTGAGTGTGTGCAGTGTGTCAGTGTGAGCAATGAGCAGTGTGTGTGCAGTGTGGCAGTGTGAGCAATGAGCAGTGTGTGTGCAGTGAGTGTGTGCAGTGTGCAAAAAAAAAAATGTAAAAAAAATTTTTTTTAAAAATTTTTTTTTTTTTTTTTTTTTTTTTTTAAAAAAAACGGGAGCCACGGGAAAACCGCGTTATAACCGAATCGCGGTATAACGAGGCGCGTTATAACGGGGTTTAGCTGTATTAGGAATCTTTTTTTTCCCAGTGAAAATAAGTTTTGTTTTTTTGTGGGGAAAATATGGTTGGTGCAATATTTGTTGTGATCCATTGCAGGATAGTTTAATAGATTGTCGCACAAACTGCTTTATAGTATGTTTTGGAAAAAAAAACAGCATTCTAATGGTGTTGCTTTTAATTGCACTTTTCTCCCACTGGGACCCAACGCGCTTCACAACTACAGTATTGCATGCATGAAATGCAAAACTGACATTTAATATGATAATCTGGATTCACATATGCTCTGCTTTTATTTGAGCGCTTGTATCAGCAATTTTTTGTAATGTTACTTAGTGATTTCAATTATACGCTTGTCACTAAATCTGTTGGGTATATATAATTATATTGAAAGCCCGTTTTGTGCTTGCACACAAAATGTACATCTCGGCAGAATATTTTGGCTCCATACAAATAAGATATTGAGCG
Organism: Ascaphus truei; assembly: GCF_040206685.1. Classification (NCBI taxonomy): domain Eukaryota; kingdom Metazoa; phylum Chordata; class Amphibia; order Anura; family Ascaphidae; genus Ascaphus; species Ascaphus truei. Next base: position 27,199,997 of record NC_134484.1, on the reverse strand, counting down.
TTGAACACTAGGGATCGAAGTCTGATTCCCAAACAGGCAAAAATCCCAAATAGACAATTTTTAGAAATCGCAGGTGTCATAGTTTAGTATTGAAAGGTCAACGCTCTCTACCCTGTTCCCTTTATTACGAGATCACAGAAATAAATGCTTCAATTTTGTACGTAAAATATGTAGGGTACATTTTTGTAAATTGTCACGAGCTCAGGTTAATTTGATTTAATGATGAGCAGAAAGGCACAGTAAATCAGTGGACGAGATGCCTAAAATCTTTATTTCCATACTTTGGTTATGCATCAAGAAGATGCATAAAGGCTTTTTTATGTAATTTGGTTTGTTGAAACCGTATATCTGGCATGTACATAGTGCATTGAAGGCAGATTGAATATCTATTCCTGGGAGTATTTTTTTTTTTTTTTTTGAGACAGAAAAATAAAATGACTTGCAACCTTGGAGAAGCTTGGTCTCAATTTATTTTTTCCAGCTCTAGATATCAATGCCTTAAACCCCTAGTTCCTCGTATAGATATTTTGGTTTATTGACCCAAACCTCATCCGCATCACAAGATTTAACAGTGATATACATGGAAATATTTTATGGTCGCCTTTAGGCAAAATTCTAATTTACAACTCATTCCTAATTGCCAAAGGTATGGAACTAAAGTACTGCTGCATTTTCCATGGTTATGAGCCCAATGAAAGCCTTTTATATTGTATATTCCATACCATTTGGTTTTGCACTTTTCAGTTTGTTTTGGGCCAAAAGCTATTAACAGTTTAAAAAGTAGGAGTATGCATTATTTTAATGTATTGTAATGCTAATATGCTGTATGTTAAAGTGTACTGTAACCGATTTTAGTCAAAATGCTATTCCTTCTCCCTCTGTCCAAATATACCACTTATTTTTGAATATGTATGATAATTGTACCTTTACATACGTTTCAAGCTCAAACTTATTGTGAGCATTCAGTGCCTTTGTCAGTAGAAAAATGGTTGGGTTTAAAAATTCAGCCTCAATAAAACATATTAAATTTCCCTAGAGAAATTCTGGCTGTTGCATTAACTTATATTACACCAATGAGATTTCTATTACATTTTTCTGTTAGCACAGCAGTAATAATCCTAGGAAAGTTATAATAGTCATCACTTAAAAGACTGCAGTTCAGAGACAGGAATAATTTCCAGTTGACTCTACAAGCAACAACGGACACAAGTTTGCTCTAGTGCTTTTTCTTTTCTCTGGACTTTGAACTAGTCTGTGCTTGAAAAAAGGGGTTACCTCTTTAGGAGGAGCTTTATCGACTAAACGTGGAAGATTGAGCTAAAAATGTTTGAATAACTCAATAGAACAGTGCATACGTTCTGTCAAATATTTAATGGCTAAATTCAACTGTAAACAAGTCGAGTGCAAAAAAATGAATGCAGCAAAACACTGTCCCACATGGTCAACATAACAATACATGTAACATTCTGCAATTGGGGATAACCTTTAAAAAAAAAAAAAAAGAAACACTTATCAATTAAGTGATTGGGACAGTTGAATCTATGCATTCTTGAGGTGTGTGAATAAGTCAGTAAGTGATTTACGCTCCTCTTTTATAGTTACATATTAGATGAGGTTGAAAAGACACATCCATCAAGTTAAATCTGTGCTAACTTTAGTCCAGATACTTTTTTTATTTGTGCTTACAGTATATTGATCCAGAGGAAGGCAAACAAAAAAAACCAGTGAAATACTGTATGATCTTATGCTGTCTTGCATAGGAAAATAAACTCCTTCCCGACTCCAAATATTGGCAATCATATTTTTCCCTGGATCAACATCCTTTCCATGTTTACTTATTTGATATATATCCCTGTACACCTTCTCTTTCTAAAGAGGGTCAACTGTTTTTTAACAGATCTTTCGGCTCTGCTATCAGTCTCCACTTTCATCAGTGTGATTTCCTAAAATAGAGGTTCTGAAGCACTTTGGAGCTTTGAGCAGATACCATGCTTTGGCTAAATGGAAGTTGACAGGAATTTAAATAAGGAAATAATTAGCCTCTCCCCCCAATCTACAAATCCTGAATTAACTATTAAATAGAAGTACAATTTAATTCTGAGTTAAGACAATATTGAGATTGTTCGTCTTTTATAAACTGTGCCATCTTTTACATACAGCATATTAAAGCATTTTCCCTGGCCTCTTACACTTGTGGTGTGGATATAATCAAGATGACAAGACCATGAAACCGAAGGAGGATATTTTTATCATTAGATTAAAAAAGTCTGACCGTATAATAGATAACAGCATCACTTCCATTTTCTTATATTGATGCTTGGTTAATTTAATCATCTTTGCTTAGATGTGGTTTAATGAGACCTCATGAATACATTTGGCTTTGGTGGTGTTTGCTTCCTGTTATTTGCTTTTGATGCATGAAAGTAACCTTGGGCCATAGATCTTCATTGAGCTCCATGAAAAGTGTAGTCATTTCATTTTGGTAGCAAATTGCCTAAGTGAATGCCAAGCATGCATTTTAACTTGACACCTTTAATACCCTTAGGTTGCAGCTTATAATTAAAAAAAGAGAACCGTTTACCACAAATCATACATATTTTCTCAGTCACGATGAGGGAATTTGTCTCAGCCCTGTTAATTCCTAAGATCTTAAAAATCAAATGTACACAAAGATTAAACTGGGTAAATAAAAGCATAACGCAGAGTATCTGTAGATCAGGCTGATGTAGCTAAAGAAATGATATGACTGAGTTTGTTAATCAACATTTGAGGTGTGATATAGAATGTTGAGATGTATTTATAGGTGTTAACTGTTGAAATGAAGATATCTACTCAGTTGATATCAAAGTATATAACTACCATAGCTAAATAGACTGGCCATTGTTTTTACTGTAAAATGCCTGTTGTGTAGTTCCACTTGATATTGCACCACAGAAGTATTCACGCACTAAAAAAAAAAGAAAAAAAAAAATTTGCGACTGATAACCTAGACTGAGTCTACTGGGAGATTGATGCTCCAAAAATGAATTGATTCTTGTTGGGAACGAGTTTTAAGTGGCATAAAAAATGAAGGCAAATATTTTTTCTGTTAATATAGCAGTTTCCAAGTCAAAGCAGGTAGTACACAAAATCAGTAGCCAATGAATGATACTGCATTGTAACACGTTTCCCATTTCATTGGCGTGCTGACTTTAATGCTGCTTGCAGCATGGAGTACCGACAGTAATTAGCACGAAGACTGCGATGCTCGAAGGTTTTCCCCAGGGTAGCAAAGATGACAATAAAAACTGCTGCTTTTAATGGACTAATATAAATTGTATCCATAGAATAAGCTTTATATTTAAATAAAGGATTATACCATTTTGTTTTCGGCAAGTCAAAGATTTCTTTTAATTTAACTTTTTTAGTGTATTCAGCTACAGACATTGTCAAATATATACAAATGTCATTTCTCTTTCAGGGACTTCTCATGCAACTTGCAGACTGCTTTGGAGTTACTCCATACTCACCAATGTGCCTAGGAAACAATCATTGCTTGGAGATATTGCATCGTTTTTCCTCGTATCCTTGCTGTATAAAAATATTTTATGAACTTGTATTTTTATTATAAGATAAAGACTTAAAAATGACTTCAATGCTCGTTCATTCAACAACTAATGCATTAAAATGTTATTTTTTGTTTAGAAACTAAACAGAATCTGTCTCTGGTTTGAATTCATTTGATTACAATCAAGCACAAAACATTTTGGCAACAGACCTTTGCGTAGTGTGGTGATGGAGACAACGGTATCTGATTCAGTTTTCCTCTGTCATAAATAATATCCCTATGTGGTTGCACTGAGAAGAATTACCTCACAATGTTGCATAAAATCTAACACTTAATGTTGCAATATAAATAAATTTAAGAACAGCAAATGAATCATAAAATCCTTTACTTAGATCTTAGTCTTGTCTTTGTGATTGGTGACATGAGCACGACCTCCGGAGCTGCAGGCATACAACTGCCTGAGCAGTAGCAGTGAAACAATTCTGATACTTCAGTTTTGTGGGTTGACCTGATAATTAGGGGATCACACTTTATCACATATTCTTCATAATAAGTCATTACGATTAGGGAAAGCATTCTTCGTAGAATGGCTTGTGCACATTTTTGTTTGGTTATCATGGAGTTTATACTAGTACATACCCACTCCTTCTTTTTGTCACACAGATGTAGCCAATGTTATTGCAACATTTGCCGTGCTTCAGCAGGACATACACAACGCACCACCGTAAGAAGCGGCAGTTGATTTGAAGCACCCGTGGGAGCACACTGAACATTGCTGTATCTGCAGATCATAGTTCACCCTCATAAACCACACTTGGTCTTTATATTTTCATATTTTATGATTTTCATTGCAACTATTGTTGTTTTCAGTAAGATACTGAGTAATACTGTAATACAGTAATTCTGAGTGCAACCACATTGGGATCTTTCATATTCTAGAGATTTATTGCATACCTATCCATGCACCCCTCCACCATTACTGTATCTCTATACTTAATTCAAAGCTGAGCAGTGGTATCTCTAGGAAGGTGTATCTGATTAATCAGAAAATAGCTTAGCAATTATTTTCCCAGAAATAATATAATATGGTCATTGGGCTTGAAATTGAGAGGCCATACATTTTATTCAAAGGAAATTGGAAATCTTCCTGCAAAATACACCTGTCACTCATACAGTATGTATTACTGAAAATGGTCTAAGCTGGCGGTGAAATGCTTGTCAGGCCAGTTAGTACATAGAATGAACATATCTGCCAAGAACTGATTTCTGGTGTTTATTTAAACTCGTTAAAAATCCAAACTGCTACCTTTAATATGCCAGTTTACAGTCTTCTGAATTTAGAATTAAATTCACCATTCGTCATTTTTATGACACAGCCAAGATCGCATGAACAATGCTGGGGAACAGCTCTAAATAGTAGGTACTGTCTATAAACCATTTAGTTATTTTGCTATTGCTCATAACTGCCAGTTGAAAAGGAATTGATCTTTTAATTACCAATAGGTTATTCCCTGGAGGCATTGTTATTCTGCTCATTGTTTTTTTTGTTTTTTTTGCATGCACTTAATCAGTCCCTTGGGAGTATTTTTTAATTACACATGTTCCACCTCATTAAAATGATTAACTTACAGGTATTTGCATTTTCTTAAATACACTTAATGGTTTAGTTGGAGTTTTCTCTGCATTTGATTCTCATTAAAAGTGACAATGTAAATTCAGTCGGCATCAAGTAATAAACACTGTACATCTATACATTAAGCAGTTGCTTACACAATAGGGTTTGCGGATTCAATCTCCTAATGTATGCTTTAGTTTTGTTCACTTATTAGGGCAGAATTCTTGAACGCAGATGCAGGTTAGCGCACCTGAATGGCATTCACTCCCATTGTCTTGAATAGGAGTTAACGCCAAACCAATTCTTTATCTGCCCCATTGTATCATATCTACTTGCTGCATAAACCCTAGTAAAGGGTTAGCGGTATTTGGAGAGAAGACAATATAGAGTGATAGACCCATAAGTATCACTACTTGTCCATACCCTGTTTTCTTAATTACCCATTACTTTGTTTTGTAACTGGTGGAGATGCCAATGTAGCTTGGTGGAGGATGTATGAGGTCCCTTCATGTGGCACTCTTAAGTTATTCCACATAGCTGTATCATGTAACTAATTTCCTTAAACCACCCTTCCAGTTAATGTAATTACTACTCTGATATGAAAAAGTTCACTCTTGGCTAATTTCTGTCCTTCAACCTCAGCAGTTTGTCTAGTTATTAATATCGGGAGGATGCCATGACTGAAAAAGGATGTTTACACTTGAGGATAAATTAGTTTGTATGAATCCTCTAAACAATCTAATTAGAAGCATTGAAAGTAAGAAAAAAAAAGCTTGTATGCATTTTTTTTGTTTTTGTTTTTTATGCTGTCAAATTGCCTGACTCTACTACATAGGTTGCCATCTTTGTTCAATTGATTTTTCTTAGGCATGTAATATAGTGCATGTACGTCAATTAAAATTGGCTATTATCCAGGCGTTTGTATATTTGGGATGCACGCGGCGGTGGCACGGCAGACCAGGGAAAATACAATAAAATTGTATTTTTGTGCTGCCACGCTGCAAACCAATCACAGCACGGCCTAACGCAGTGATAGACACGCCCCCTAACCGCATGCATTAACGCTTGCACCCTAGCAACTAAATGCGTGGCCGCATGCGCAGCAGCGAGGACTATATAACAGGCCTTAGGCTAAGTCCCCGCTAGCACTGATCGGGCGGCGCTTGCGGCGGGGACTTACATATTTAGATATGCAAGTCTCCGCTAGTGCGCGGGCAGACACGCTCACCCGCTATCGGCGCTTAGGTAAACAAAAAAACTATACTTGCCCGCGTGCTCAACTACCCGCAATGCCTCCCCTGCGCGCGTACAAGCAGGACAACCGGCGCTCAGCGCCAGCGGGAACTCGGCCTTATGTATTGGTTATTGAAGATTGGCAAAGATGGTTCTTTGAAGCACTTCAATATTAAATTGATGATAAAGTCCCTATGATGTACCTCCTATGTATTTAATTGACATGAAAGCAACTGTGCCCATCCATAAAGGAGTACAACGTTGTACTATAATAGTTCAAGTTGCCATGTATTATTCTACATTTTGGGGGAAGTACACTTAAAATATGTAACATTTGATTGAAAAATAAATTTTGGATCTGGGTACAAAATGCTTGCCACATCGATTTGCAGAATCTACATGGAAAATTGCGTATAGGAAATGTTTCAAATAAAGGATAATGCAGTGTTTTAACACCAGATACAGTAAAAATCTATCTTCTCCCATACATTAATATTCAAATGGAATACAAGTAAACTAGATCTGCATATTTATTGCAATAGTACCATTACAATCTTTTGTAGAAGCATGTCACCGTATTACCTGTGCTTTGTTGTATCACCCCCTGAATTACAATGGTTATATCAAATCAAATAAGCTTTATTGTTATGACAAACATTTCAGTATTGCTAAAGCATGAATAACAGAGGGTAGGGTAGAATGTTTACGCAGTGCACAATTAAGTTACACACAGGGATATGGGCTTTAGTCTCTTGGCCTGTGACCGGTTTTGAAATAGTGTACAGGCAGTTCTGCTGTGTTTTTTTTTTCTTCTAGGAGGATCGCTATGTTTTTGATTCCCATCTATATTATCAAAGTTCTGGATACGCGCTGTGCGTTTCTCAAAGTGGGCATTCCTCACTTCAAAGTATTTTGTGCATCGCAGCAGGAAGAGTTTCATTTTATACTGCTCGTTGCTAGTTATATAGTTTTAGACTATAGAATTAGTAGACAACTTGTGACATTGCAGTATCAGTCATATTTTAAGACCATGATATATGGTTGTGGGTCATCGCTGTATTCAACTGTTGACTGAAACCCTTTAAAGCCGCAATCGCCCTTATTTTTATATCTATCTCTATCATACACATAATCAGAACTGGGGAGTCGTCTGAAACTGAACCGTGCTACTTATTTATTTCCTAGTTACTGAAAGATTTACCTTTTTTGTGTGCCAGTGTTTCTGTTCCCTTTAGGGAAATCAATATAGCTGCCAATCAAACTTCACTCCCTCAGGCCAATTGGAAGCTGCAATGTTGTCAGTGCATATTACAGCTTCCTATTAGATGCCCTCAGCAGCTATCTTTCATTTGACTTCAGTTTTATGAGTGCTGTACATAAAAATGTGAAGATCTTGGAATTCAGGAGTTTCAATAGAAACATTCTGAGAATGGGGACATGGCTGCTTTAAGATTCCTTTAGAATGGATTCACTTTAGTTTTATGGAATGCACTTGGGTTCTGGTCGTAGTTATTAATTAAATACATTTTGTTTTTAGTCTGACTTGTATTAAAATGTAACTGTAGATGATTGCAACATCCTTTCAGTTTTTGTTGTTTAAGGTTTTCCATCATCTTAAAACGGCAATATTAAATTTCCCCTTTTTATTGTCTTTATTGTTATATGTTAAGCATGTGACAATGTATAACTATACATTCTTACCCAAGAGGGCAATCGTTTTGTGCTCCTGTTATAAATCTCTAAAAATCCTGATGTGTGCCTAAAGAAATGGCCGCCTTCTAACTTTGTGCTGCAGTCTAGGAGATGCTGCAGCTACTACATAACATTATATTACTAGGTGTAACACATTGTTACAGCTTTCAACGCAATAGACAGTGTTTGGAACACAGCAACAGATCTGTTTGCTACTTTGTTGCCTCAGCACAGAGCTCAAAGTGGTGTGTGAGCTTGTTACAAGAGTAATTGGATATGACTTCATCCTTTGGTTGCTACAGCTACCATTTATGATCAGTACGTGATGGGCAATTCCGCCAAAATCAGTTTCCCACACTTTTGCTGATCGCCCCAAAATCTTTCGCGGTGTGAAAGCCGCAAACAAATTTAGGCAGTTTCAAGCCGCGCGGATTAATCAAAATTTGGCATTGGATACAACCAGTGGCTGGATTGTAGAATCTAATCTGGGGATTCAGCAATCTGTTGGTGAATTCTTAAGAATCTGAATCTGCGGATTGTATTCTACAAATCCGTCCACGGGTTGATGCGGAGTGTATTGGTAATTATAATAAAAAAAATGTGCAAAACGCGTCTCTTTTCTTGACATTGTTCTGACGAAATCCGCGGACCAAAGGAACCAGACGATCCGCTGCGGATCCAGATTCGAAAAACAAATTCGTATATCTCTAATCAATACATTAAAAAAAACATTATAAATGGCTGGAGCAGAAAGAAACAGGCAGACAGTATTATCTTATACTACAGAAATTATGTATTAAAAAAAATCAATTTGCTGCTTTCATGCATTGTAAACATTTTACAGCTGCCGTTTGGGAAAAAATATATATTTTTTTATTCAATATATGCATCAATACAATCTGCACACTGACGAGTGATAAGATAAGCTGCATATATAGATCTGTTCTCCTGTAATCCATTGCTTTGCTCAGGGTTATTTCATTCAGCATTATGGGAAATGTAGTTCTGGAATATAATTAACTAGGCAGTTACTAGATACAATTGGTGGGCTGCTAGAGAGAGGGCAGGACTCAAGAGCTAGAGCCTGAGCCTATCAGAAGGGGAAGGGGGCTGTCACTTTGGAAATGCTTCCTACATTAGAAACATTAATGTCTTTAAAACATTTTTTTTTTTTTTTTTTAATGCTACAAGTATGGATGTAGGATATTGCTTGAACTGCTGCTTTAAGAAGTGTCACGTTTCAAGAGTCATTTCAACCGATTTTTTTTAATAAACAGAAATATTATAGCTCTTCCCCCCTCCAAAGCAGACAAACATTTGATATATAATGTAAGGTGCACTTTAAAAGCAGTAGTTCCCAGGAGATGAGGGAGTCATAAGAAAAGGGAGAATAAAAACACTATATTGTACTATTCTAAAGACTTGTGTGGACGAGGACTCATAAAAACCTCAGTTATACTCACATTTTAGTGAGTTTAAAAGAGCCAGTCAAAATCTGTGGCAATGTAGATGAGTTGTGTGGTAGATGCAGGTTCTCAGAAGAGAAAATGTAAACACCATAGCACAAATCTAAATGTAATTAAAACCTGTATAAAATATCCCGTCCAAACCTATAGATTGTGCACTTACAAGAAGGCCATTCTTTTAGGACATGTAAAAAGATCTCGCTGCAAGCGGCAATCTCACCGCATCCGCGAGTTTGCTGTTGGATGCTGGCTGGTGTAACTTCTGGTAGCGGGAATTTCGACAGATTCAGCGGCAGTTCCCTCTCCGACTTGATACTCGTCTCTGGGACTCTACTTGTTTTGCTGCGTGTCAGGAGTCATATTGCTATCCCACACAACAATGTGCAACAGCAAACTCAACCAGCGTCGCGTAAGCGGTGAGATCGCCGCTTGCAGCAAGATCGTGCATCTTAGGCTAAGGCCCCGCTCCCTCTGTCAGCGTGCCCGCACTGCATGCAGGCAGCGCGCTGAGAGGCAATTGACCGCTACCTACGGTCTGTAGGGAGCGGGGGGAGCGTCGTTTGAACGGAGGGTCCGTCCGTTCGTACCCTCCTCCTGTGTGCAGTTGCCCAGAGATAGGATCACGCTCTGGCACTTAAGTAGCTTGGGAAAATCAATTGACCCGCGGGTTTCTCATCGCGGGCTGAGGCTCCCTCCTCCTAAATGAAACTGAGCCGGCAAAAAAACAAGCCATGACACACAGCTCAACAGGCCGCCTCCCTAGGAGCTCCTTCCCTGCTCTCCTGCTTACCTTCTCATTGGCTCACACACGCACCACGTGACGCGCCAACGCTCCAGAACACCATCTTCTGGTAGCACTGGCCGGCTGACGCGTCACAGCACGTAGTGAGCCATGGAGGGAAGAGGCAGCGGGGACCAACAGATTGCAGGTAAGGGGCTGGCCGCGTGCGCCACCGTACGCAGCGGGACCAAAGCCTTAGGCTGGGGCCATGGTACTGCAGACTGATTTCTCAGCACGACAGGTCACGTGAGCGGTTCACCCAATGAGGGCGAACCAGCTCCGTTACGCCCCCCACCGCCAGTCCACCATGGCCAGTGAAAGCACCCGCTATCCCAAAGCCTCTGCACGCCTCAGCGCGGGCGAAGGAACCATGGCCCCAGCCTTACTTTGTACACGGCCTAAAAGAATGGCCTTCTTGTAAGTGCACATTCTATGGGTTTGGATGGCATATTTTATAAAGGTTTTTATTACTTTTATATTTGTGCTATGGTGTTTTCCTTGTCTCTTCTGAGAACCTGCATCTACCACGCAACTAGTCTACATTGCCACAGATTTTGACTTAATCTTTTAGACGCACTAAAATGAGAGTATAACTTTTGGAGGTTTTTTTGAGTCCTCGTCCACACGAGTCTATTGGTCTATGGTGTGTTTCTATTTTTGACTACTGTCCCCCGCGCCTTTATCTGCTTGAAACTACAGCCTGTGATGAAATTGGGAAATGTTTTTTTTCTTTGAAGGTTGAGTGGAGGACTCATCATATACACTATTTTGTGTGCTGGTTCAGTTCTCTAACTTCACAACATATTGCTTTCATTCTAAACGTGTTGGGATGTTTTACACCTTCATCTTTTTTGATCAAACTTTAATCACTGTTTAATTCATGCACTGGTTATCTTTATGCACTGTTCACTTTTATACGTGATCACTACTTGTATTCACCTTACCTTCTCTAAGGTTTCACTGTTAATACTAGTCCAGTGGTTTCAAACATCTTTTTGGTTAAGGAACCCTATGTGAAATTCTGAGGAACCCCAACCCTCTCCAACAGGCGCGTCTGACATCAGATACTTTTGTAAATTCTTTATTTGGTACAATTTTTAAATGACCTGGAAATTACAGGGATGCCTGGGGAACCCTGGTTGAAAAACACTGTACTAGTTTAAGAACGTCATCCTAGATATTTGCATCCGTAGCACTGTAACAGCAGTCATTACAAACAGACATTACAGCTGCCTTTTAGGTACATAAAACGAGCAACTGATATTGCAGGAACATTTTGCAATAAATGATTGATGACCGGTTTTCATTTGAGACAAAAGACGCAGAGACCAATGTTAACAGCGTTGCGCTTGGCAGCCGACTGAAATGCATTCACAAATAGCATATTGACAAAGTGGATGTGGGATATGGACTGCTCATTCACAAGCAGGATTTGTAATGGAATGTAAGCTCTAAGCTCTGGAATTATTCAACATTCTTAATTAAAGTTGATTAAAGGTTTGCTCATGAGCAGCTCAACAAACACGGTCTGTCACCGACTGAGCTGTAATGACTTATACATTACTATGTGCCAGCATCAAAACCCAATCCTTTTCACAAGCAAACTGTTAAATAGTGTTGATTCTATTTAGTCAACTTTTAGAAATTTTACCATTGAGCAGTACTTAATACTTTTAGTGATATAGGATAGCTTTTTTTGCATCCACTGACCATTTTACTACTATATTTTCAGTTTGCATATCAAACTTATTTTCTTATGCACAAATTAGGTAAAGGCAAGTGTCTTTGCAAAACTGTTGCCTTATTGAAAGTACTGAACCTTGCACACATGTATGGTAGCCAGTGCACTGTAGCATCAACTACTTGAGAATGTGCCATTACTTGATATTTGGGTTACAACATCAGTGCAACACATGCAAGACCCAAAAGGTTTACCTAATTTTTAGGGCACTTTTGCCCGGGACTCGCCAACTATTGATATGGTTTATCGCACTAATTATCTTGGCAGTAATATAAAATGGTGTGATAACCCATGTAGGACGCTTGTGACTGCCCCATTGATCTGTAATCTGATTAATGCAATACAATTGTGACGTAGTGAAATTGTGCGTATATAGTTGTGTAACGGTGTTTCCTCCACCTGGTGGGAGATTTGGCCATTACTGGTCGTGTGGTGCATGATACCTGCTGGTAACAGGAGGGCCGAGTCGTCCGCCAGTGGTATAGGGGACACAGGACTAGGCTTCTGGGGTTCATAACCAACATATCTCTTTAGCAGTGCAGCGCCTCCATCTGCCATAGGCTCCAGGAATTGAAGGTGTTCTCCCACAGTAGAACTATTACCTCTCCCCCCAGTAAGGTCACACACAAGGCAGGAGGTATAACAGGAATGGTTTATTATCTCCTCTGTACAGCACAGTAACAAGGCAAGCTTCTGCCCGATGCAGTACTTCTCAGCTGTCACAGCAGGATGGTCTCTGGACCGTCACTACAGGCCAAGGGCACCCGCAGCCATCCTAGCTCTTTCCTGCCTCCCTAGCAGAGGTATGGTCCACACTCGCTCTCCCCCGGAGTGAAGAGGACTGGAGAAGGCCCAATAATCAGCCTCTCTGTGTGACCTGCCTTCCTCAAGTGGGGAAAGGCACTCCTGAATTTGGGGTGGTACTGCCAGGAGGGCACCAGGTCTGTCCCATGATTGGTCATGCCCAGGTCTGATGTCACCGCCTCCCGCTGTCACTCGTGCAGCTCCTCAGAGGGGGGAAATCCCATATCATCTACTGGCAAGGCCTACTTATACCAGGGCTTACTACCAGGAGGGAAGCAAACTAGTAGCCACAGATGGCATGGCTATAGTTGCATTAGCATCATCTTCGTAAACCAGCCATGAAATGGTTCACACAGTAACATTTTTAAACACAAGCAGGACACATGTTCTATTGCTAGAAGCATAATGGTGCAGCTGTTTCATAACAGACCCTGCTTTCAATTAACATTTAGCAGTAATTGATTGCCACTCTACAATTTTCAAATTACACTGGGTGTCTTACATGTTTTATTTCTCCCCACAAACTACAGTACACACGTTATCGAAAGGACAATGGCATTGGTTTTTGGCGTTTAACAATAAACATGTTAACACTTTTGGCTTCGGTGTGTGGTAATCGTGTGCATTTGCAAAAAATTAAAATAAAACTACTCAAAGCGGTTTAATCCTTTCTGGACTCATTAGTTGGAGCGTGGTTATATTATGCATTGCAAAGCTGGTACTAGTCTCAAACCTATAATTGGTCTAAGACAGTTTTGCTTTGCAAGTTGTTATACAGCAGGGGAAAACAAGGCTTGTTCAAAAGTAATTGGAATCTAGTGAGGGTTATTCATCAAGCTTGGTTACGGGTTATGCCCATTCAAGCCCAGATTAATCTGGGGATAAAATGGAATCTTTCCTAGAATCATTGCCCGCAGCTCCGTTACGAAGTGACAATGGGATTAAGTAGGTTTAGGTGCCATATGGAAGGCCTATAAATACACATGAGTTTCTTGTGCTTGCTTTGCCATTAAATATTCTACACAGGTGTACATACAATAATGTTAATTAACTTATCAACTCTTGTTGGTAACTCCTATCCATACTGTATATAAATAGAATGAACAGGAAAGAGTACTAAATATTCCATAATTTTTATTTATTAATGTGGTACAATATTTCTTAAAAAAGTTAAATAATATTGATACATTTTGTGTATGCATTTGAGATATGTATCATATTGCTGATTACCTGAATTGAATTTTGCGTGGCATCCACCTTCTTTTAAGACTGTCTTATAAGGTTTTTGTTTGTTTTTTAGCAGTAGTTCCAAAACTTGTTCTATATGATGAACTGTAAAATATGCTTTTGATACTGTAAATTCCAGTACAGGTCAACTTGGATAACAGTTCCACAAGTTGCACACAGCTTTCAGGTCCAACAGACACAGAAATGCTTCTACATTGTGTAGGTTGTTGCTTTAGAACAGGAGCACAAATTACAACACCCCTCTTCCTACGTGGCCAAAATGGCTATTCTGTATTAGTTTCAGGTCTATTGCCTATCGCTCCCAACCACTGATCTGTTGCTCTTTACGGGCAAACCTGTTCATAGACTCCTTTTGGGTATGCCATTTAGCTTTAGAAATACACACCGCTTCAGGAATATATTGGCACTTTTTTAACGTAAACGCCTTGTTTGTATGCCCATGCTGTATCTTTACAGTATTTCCTTTAGTCTATTGTGTGGAAGCCAGAGTCAGTTTTTTTTTATTCTAGCTTCCTTGTAAAATGTAAAACTAATATTCACCCATCGGATTTTAATTTGATATTTTACCTGACCGCCTTCAAAATTTGATGTAGATCCTGGTCTATTTTCAAAACATTACAAAATACTTTATTCTCTGAATGTGTGTTGAATATGAAACCCAATTCAACGGTTTGCAATATAATCTTACTACACAATAGAAAATTCATATGGTCTATTTAAGAAATGTAAACACTAGTTTATTCTATAGCCCCTGCGGCAAAGGCATGATCTTGCAGCCAGGTACTGAATTTTGAGGAAAATAAAAAAAGAAACTGCTCAAAGCAATGCTGGTATAAAACTTGACCAGAATTAATCAGCTCACTTTCCCCTTTAATTTTAATGCTGAATTTCAGAGATCTACAAAATGATGACCAGGTACTGTACTTTCTTAGAAAGAACTGGATTAAGTAGAAAATTACTCATTTAAGTAGGTAAATTGCTCTGGATGAAAAACTCTGGAATAATTATACAATGTTCTGGGAAAGCAAGTCTTCTGTCAACTGTTATGATCCTTTAGTAGGAGAGCAATTCCTTTTAAATGAAACTGTAACAATTAACTCTTTAGGTATTGGATATTCAGATACACGTTAAGAATATGTGTCACACAAATTAGGAAGTAGAGTGCCGTGCTCAACAAGAGCGAAGTAATCCTCAATACATACATACATACATATGTATTGGAGATGGGCGACATGGACAAACTTCGTTCCGCGGCTTTGTCGCACTATTTTTGACAAAATCCAATCTGCGGGCAAATGCATCTGAATCCACCATTGGTTCCGTTCTGCCAGGATTTGATCTGATGAGACCAATTTACTAGTCTCAAGCACTATATATAATATATTTCTCCACTCGGTCAACATCCAAATGGAAACTCCTGTGCTCAAATCGGATCGTACCTAGGAGATATGAAATATGCAAAGTATATTTAAATGGCATTCATCTCACACTTCCCAAAAGGATGTCCATAAGGCCTACATTGACAAACCTAAGGCACCTTTACGAGGAAGGGTGCCCGGTCCAACAAGATCAAAACCCACAACCGCTACTATTCTGGGCAGCAGCCCTAGTACAATAGTGTGAGGTAAACCAACTGCTTTTTGTGCGCAAGGAATATTGGACAGGCAACCAGGAAGGGGAGCTGGTCACATTAATGAAAGCCAGGGTGAATGGTTTTGGGGCTACAGGTGTGAGCAGTGAAAAATGGGCTCAAACATTTGCTGTGACATTGGTGTTACAAAGCAGCTGGTTTAGCTCACACTATTAGAGGTTGTGAGTTCTGATCCTGTTGGGCTGGACACCAGTACCCCATTTCTCGCAAGATGCTTTAGAATTGTAAATATGGTTCTTATAGAAATCCTTTATGAAATGTTAGGGTGAATGTTATTTAAATATACTTTTTATGTCCTGGCATTTCGCCAAGGTATCTAAGGTATGTTCCTTTTTGGGCATGGGTGCCTCTATATTATTTGGCGGGAGGCTTGGGGGTGTATGTATGTAAGGTGCCTGGGACTCTGGTAAAATAGGTCTCGTGCTCTTGATTTTCAGTGCTAGAAAAATGGAATGTGCATTTTTTAGACTGATCCGCTACTAAAAGGAACTTGGGCAAACTTTTTGCAGAAATTCTAATCCAGATTCCTAATATAAGAAAAAGTTTTGCTCCGCGTTGGTACTGTCCCGAAGTAATATTGCACTGTAAAGCTTAAACTCTTGCAGCTGTCTGTCGTAGGGACTCCATATAGAAAAGTGAGCCCCTTTGCAGGAGACTCACAAAACAGAGAAAAAGATTGGCAGAAGGCGCACTAAGCAGCTAAAAAATATATTTAAAAAAAAAACCATAAGGGGTTAACATACAAGATAAAACCAAAGCATAGGCAATAGTTTCAATGCTAAATAATAATGACAATAATAGTGTATATATAAACAAATAAACTTACAATTGCCCTAAAAAGCAAGGGAAAATGTCGGTGAGCTCTGGTTACACAGCTGGGTGCAGTAGATGTAAATGGTCCGGACGGACACTGCTCACTAACGCTGAAGACAACCTCACTTCCCCAAACAGATCCCTCTCTGTAGTTAGATATCCACGAAACAGCCTCGCGTGACCTCTACGCGTTTCGGACGTAGTGCTTCGTCACATTTCTAATATATATATATATATAGAGTACATATCTGTAATATTATTTGTCCTAAACCGATATGCACGTTTACTGCCTCATTACCAAATTTTCAAACATGCAACCTATCACTAACAGCCATGCGTACTTTAAATCTTGTATGCCCTAATTTAGGGGGAGATTGACCAAGCTCCATTGCACCGCGATCCGGTGTTAGCTGCCATTCCTGTCAATGGCTGTTACCGCACGATTGCAATACAATACCCAGTGTCTGAGTTGAGGGAATCCTGGCATCTATAAAAGGTTTAAAGTCCTATATGACCATTATTGCTGTTTTAGTGTAAATTAAACAATATAGAGAGTAAGTGGAAAACCGCTATAGCTTACAGAAAGTGAAGAACAATAAAATCTGATTAACCACAAATATAATATATCTGGTTCAAATCGTAAATAGTCTGGAGAAAAGCAAAGAGCACTTTAAAGATGAATTACTGGATAGGTCTTCACATAAAGTGTTGCCATCAAATGACAAATGCACTCTACTTTTATTTTTGATTAAGTAAAGATATGCAAGAGAATATTATTTGGATCTTGTTTCTCATTCTATGAGTTCCAACTGAAAGTGTGACAAATAGAATGTATGTCAGGCACCTGTCTGATAGAAATGTTCCATTACGTTCTGTAGCAGTCATCTGTTTTTTTTTTTTTTTTTTTTACAGAACAAGCTGTAAGTAAGGCATTACCAAAATAGGCTGTGATTCAGGAAGTGATTAACAATAGTTGTGTTAATGAAACTTGAATTTGTTCTCATTCACTTAACCTTGAAGCACTAAAATAAAGTTCTTGCAAACACCATAGACAAGTTTAGTGCTCATGCAATTCATGTGGTTATGTGCATTTTTAAAATGTATGTGACCCAGACTGATTAGACATTATACAGATGATGTAGACATTGTTCCCCCAGAAAACACAACATATTCCATTATAATGTAGAATATTATAGTTTTCACAATTCGACACTTTGACGCAAGAAAAGGGACTTATCACTGATCTGAGGTTTCTTGCACACTATCAGAAGTTTAGAGGTAGCAAGACTCAGACTCCGGTACCGGGGTCAAAAGAAGCGAACGTCAGTGTCTTCCGTGATTGCACTGTGTGGGGTCAATGCGTCCCAATTGAACCCCCTGCAGCGTTAATCCAACGGTTGCATCACCACGAGTGGCAGCGACTCCGAAGACAATTGGTCTAACTACATCTGTATGTCATTTTCCTCCCTGCCCCTCCCAGTTATACACTTTAACCACCCCTTCCCTGCAGTCCCCTTCTTGGATTTTACATCTGTTAAACTCAGGGATTCTTTTATGAATTAGTATTGATTGACCTGAGGAACAGAGTAGAACTCTTGTCTTATAATATCAACTGTTAGTCCAAATAAAAAATGGTGTTTGCGAAGCACGTGCATTTTAAGTGAAACTTCTTTGTCCTTTGTCACTGTTTTGTCACAGAAATTGTATTTGTGATGGTGATGTTTTAAATTAAAAATCAAAACACAATTTCAGTGAGCCGGAGCCGACGCTTATTGCGTGTGTGTGCCGAGCGCAGGAGGCCTCTGCGCGTGCGCACTGAAAGCACGACACCTGGCATAGTGTTTTTGTGAGCGAGCGCCACAGCGCGCTCCTATTGGTACTGTGACATCACTCGCGTTACGGTTTTTCATTATAACGCAAGGATTTTTTCCCATGAAACCCTGTAGGCACCAGCAAAGATGTTTCACTTCAAAAAGTATCACCTACTACAGTACTACAGTACTCATTTATGCTGCACTTGGTATTGTAATTGGATTAACATGGCTTCTATTTAATTTACCTTCAGATGAGTAATACTGTATGAGCCTATGCATATATTTGGTGAATCACATCACTTAACATGTCAAAAGGGCAGTCCCCTAGGATCAAAGTGTGCTAATGGCAGTCACCTTTTAAAGGGGTTAGATATAAGTGATGAATGCCTCTTTATTTGCCAAAATCTGACACATTCAAGTATTTTTGCATTTGGTCATTTTAGTTGTTTTATATACACAGTGAGCTTTGACTTGAGAAGTATTTGATTTCCTCTGGATACTTCCTTTTGTCTGATGTCATGGGGTGTTCAATAAGGGTTTGTATAGCCATAGCACCTTATCTTCCCCTCCAGTTGGCTGTCTGATAAGGATTGTGTCAGCTAAGGTTGAAGAAAACACTTGATCGACAAACAATCCCACATTCAAGGGCCTCTAAGAAAAGCAATTCGGAATGGATTTCCAGATGAACAAAAGATGACAAATATTTGCTTTTACCATGGTTTGATTAGTTTAAGTAAGCCAATTTGACGTGAAATTGTTCATAAAATGTTTTTTGGGGGGCTGTTGACGCTGGATTGCTCCTTTTAAGTCAGGGGAAATCTGAGACTACTATGTAGCATAATTTCTTAGTTACCACTATAACAAATTGCTGTGATGAGCAAGTCAATTAAAGCAAAGCAGCAACTACCATGAGACCAGGTTAAGTTGCTGGACCAGCTAATCTAATGATGACAAAGTAGCACACAAACTGTGCATATGAATAAGCATATCTATGGTATGCAGTATGATAAATGTTGCCCAAGAACATACTGTATTGTAAGGTGCCCCCTCACACAAACACAAGTCACCTTTAACAAATAAGACATTACATTTGAAGTAATACAATATTTGTATTCAATTAATCTGGTAATGATATAGAGCAAGGGTGGCTCCAGTCCTCAAGGGCCACCATCCGGGCAGGTTTTCAAAATATTCCTGCTTCAGCACAGGTGGCTCAATCATTAGCTCAGTATTTGACTGTCAAGAAAAACCAGGGGTGACCCTGGAGAATGTGAGTTGCCTACCCCTGGTATAGAGCCAGATTTGCCACCGTTTTAAAGTCCACAGACTTAATGAAAAGCTTTACCACAATGTAAACAATTCATGATTTCTTCTAACCCATTATTATAATCAAGGAGTTATTCTATATGTAGCCATGTGGTAAAAATGGTATACAGTTCTCTCTCATGCTGGCAGTAAGCCTGTTAAGTATACAGGATTGCCAGCACCAGACATGGTGGTTTGCCCTCATACCCTGGTGAGGTGTCATATGTACATTACATGAGGGGAGTGGTAACAGACCTTGTGTCCATTGTTAGTGACACAGGAGGTGGAGCCATTTTCCTGGGTATATAAGGCACAGCACTGCCCAAAGCTAGTGGTTCAGCATGTATGCAAGTTTATGTTCAAGGTCAAGGGGATAATCTAACGTGATTCTGCAGAACCATCTCCTTGCGGACGCAGAGATCCTGAATAGGTGGAGGCGCTGCACTGTATGTAGGTAGGAGTCTAGCACACTACCTCAGCTGCCTGTCTGGGTTGACATTCCCCATACACCATCATGCGGGAGACTCAGGAGTCCTGTTGCCAACAGGTGCGCCACCAGACACGACCATGTAATGGGGACTGGTTAGACCACAGGGGCCAATGTGAGATTAGGTGGGTCAGTCAAGCCAGAAACACTGTTACATATATTTACAAGAAGACCTTAAAAAGCTGCACATCTGTACCAATTAATCTGTTCTAGTTAAGGAAGGAGGATCTTTTCAACTTGAGTCACATACAAAGAAAAGTAGGATTAATGTTAAGCCCTTTACTGCCACAGGCGATGGCAGATCATTGTGCAAGGAAAGTAAGCACAAACCTTAACAATATATATATAATTAAAAAAAACAAAATTAATATCACCAAGAGAAGATGCAGCTGGTGTGAGTGATTTCACAATCACCCAAAGTAACGTCTGGGGGAGGACACAAAGCGCAATATTCCTCTCCAAGGTGGAAAGTCACTGGGAATCTCAATTTGAAATGAGCAGCATATGTAAAGAAAAAAAACATATAGTGCAACACAATTTAATTAATAAAAACACTCGAGCAAGGAGGCTCCAATACACTCGCATGCTCCAGGAATAATAAAGGCAATTTAACCACTCTGAGTTCAGACGCAGTAGAATGCTCCGGTCAGCTGCTACACATCCACCGCTTCCGCATGCAAACGGCGTCTGACGTCACGGCCCAGCTCTCAGCGTTCCAGCAATAGAGGAGGATCATCGGGCTCCGTGGTAGTCAAGGCAATGCAGGACGCACAGGCAGGAAGATGCAAAACACCAACGCAGCTGATCTCACGGCGAAGGGGAGCTGACTGCTTCACAAAGTCTGAGCACACAGGAGAAAACCCTACGCGTTTCGTCCGATAGGGCGGACTTCTTCAAGGGGTGTAAGGATACTACACCATGGGTCTACATTAAATAGTTCCTCAAATGGGAGGGAGTAGATGACATCACGGCGCATAGCTGATTCTAATAGGCTCAGCACACCTCTACATCAATTAACCACTTCCGTAACAGAAAAATGAACACTAAAAGTAAATATATACAAGAAAGGTGGGAGTTATTTAACATGTTATATTATATAATAAAAATACATTACAAAATAAAAATATAAAAATATATCTGAAAACAAACTCCCTAACACGACGACGGATCTAAATGGAGACAAAAGAGTGGTTAAATTGCCTTTATGATTCCTTGAGCATGTGAGTGTATTGGAGCCTCCTTGCTCGAGTGTTTTTATTAATAAATTGTGTTGCACTATATGTTTTCTTTACATATGCTGCTTATTTCAAATTGAGATTCCCAGTGACTTTCCACCTTGGAGAGGAATATTGCGCTTTGTGTCCTCCCCCAGATGGCAGATCATTGTCTGCAATGCATTGCTGGTCACTGGTGCATAATCTGTGCTCTTTTGTAAGGATATACGAGGTATTTATTGCAGATTTTCTTTATTTCTTGACATTGATATTCTAATTAGTTTGATAAGCTCATTTCTTCCCATATTAGTTTAGTGAGGAACTAACCCTAACCCCTGCTTTCACTAGATTCAATGTCAAAATAAGCTCTCTTTCTGTTGCCTGTAATTGCTATTTTTACATTCTTTGCCACCCTGCCCCTTTCCATCCCTCATTCCCTTCATGTACCCTGACATCCCTGAATCTGAATCACAGATGCAAGGGTAATAGTTCACCAAAGGTCAGACTTGTTGAAAATAGTTCTTACTGCTTATATCTTTGATGTCTTCACATGCACAACTGATCGACTGCTACAGTACCAGCATTACAGTGAGTCAAAACTAACAAAAGAGACGAAAGATCAATGTTTTGTAAGTGTCTGTATCTCTTGTAGAAGTGGCGAATAAATCTAATTGTGGTGCACTATAGTTGACCCTCGTAGCAAAATGAAAAGAAGCAATTCATATAGATAGCCTCAATCTTCTTACCTTACATTTTCATATGTTAGGTGTTTCATCTCTTTATCTGGCCAAATAGAAATCAAACTGAATGATAGGACAAGGTCCTGTAACTTTATTAGTCTCTCAGATAGAGTTTTCATGTTGAAAGAATTTATGCATGGTAATGGACTTTCCCCGATCATTTCTATATCTATACAGATGTAGCATGACTTACTGTCTTCCGTGCCACTGCCATGTGTGGTGGTCATGTGTCTCGGAAGGATACATGTTCTTGGCGGATCCCCTACAGAAACATGGACTCCCCGTTGCAGGATTACAACATACTGTCCTGGAGCCACAGACTTTTGCTTCCTTGAAGTCTTGCTACATCTGTACCTTAAGCTTAGTGCCCAGTGCATTGGGTCACATCAGTAAGGCTCTTATTATAAGTCATATACACAAAGCTCGGGTAAAACGGCAAATAAATTTAGGCTACCTAAAATAATATTGATGTTGTTTTTCCTGAGTATAACACACATTCACGAAGGTTTTTTTGTGCAAATACGAAGGCTGTTTAACTCTTTAGCATAGGCTTAATCTTCTGTTAAATTAGCACTACCTTATGTTGGCTTCCAATAACATGTTGTAGAGAGGGGGCTGGGGGTGGTAGAGAGTCCTACTTTACTAGCGTACCAAGTGAATTTATAACTCCACATACACACATTTCTACAATCTGTAGGACCACAAGCAGACCCTAATATATGCACTCAAATGTAACAACGAGAAGATTGGACTAAGTATGTCCAGGGATTCTAATATCCCTTTGATGGTCAGACTGATGTGTTATACATTTACATTTGGGACCGAGAGGCATATAATGAATTTCGTAAAAACACCCAGTGGGCAAAATAATAAAAATTGTATTCATAATGGCAACAACGATGGTGATAATATATACAGTGAACGAGATCTAAATATCCCCAATAGTGAGGCGGCTTGTGGGCTAAATGGTCATATGAATTGTCCACATATGACCTAGTATATATGTGATCATAAATGCCATTTGCCAATTATCAGCCTATATTAGTTACATCCAGCGATGCGTATTAATGAGTTAAAAGTACTCGTAACATGAAACGGAATTTTGTCTATTCCCATATATGTTGTACAGCTTTAAGGTGACGCTGTGATCTACAGCTACTGGAAAGTGAACCTCAAGAGAGGGTGCAATAATCTAAATATCTGTCTTGAGGTGTGATATAATCCGCTCTCGTGTGTGTGTATAGACAGATATAGGTTTTCGCACAGTAACTCATATATAAATTATAGTGTCAGTGTCATCCACAGTGTGGTGAAAATACAAGTGACAATTAGAGCCAGTATGTTCAGTGTCTCTCTATCTCCACTATCTCCAATAAAGAATATCACTTGTGAGCACATTCACATGTCTTAGACAAGTCTGCAACCCTGCCTTTCACCATTATCACCTAGCATACAGTACTTGTACTGCAACAAAGGATTCTGGGAAATGAAATGCAAATGAGCACCCGTGTCATAAAGAGGTGGTCACAAAACACATTAGCACTATCTAGAGCAGGGGTGGCCAACTCCAGTCTTCCAGGACCACCAACAGGTCAGGTTTGCAGATATCCCTGCTTCAGCACAGGGAAATCCTGAAAACTTGACCTGGTTATGGCCCTTGAGAACTGGAGTTTCCCACTCCTGATGTAGAGGGATGTTGCATGCACAACCACCCAGTGCTTACTACTTAAAAACAACCACCAGAAATGTGCTTATTTCCACGTATTCAGAGAAATGTAGCCCTCTCCTTGATAAAGGCAGTTCTCTGCCAAAACGTTGGACCTTTTGGTGGCACATTAAACTGTTTTTGCATAAGACCATGTGCCTGCTTCCATCTTCAAGTCTATTCCGAATACGTCAGACAGTACATTATCATATGGTTTGACCTAACTTTATTATCTAATTTCTGGACAATTTATTAGTAGTATACTAGAGGCGCCAGAAATATCTTATTTCCAAATATAGAACAAATGTCATGTTTATAAACACAAATCCTTTATTTTCATATTGGGCATCCTAAGAATATTTAGGATCACCCCTTTGTGTTACCAAAAGCTTGTAATTGTTGCTTCTGTTTCTATCAGATTTATCAATGCTTTATCTTTGTTATGCAACAGGCATGTTTTAAAACAGGACAGGCACCACAATGCCTCATTATTTTAAAAGAAGGTAAATGAAATCACACTTGGACTGGGATTTATTGACTATATGCCAACGGTGGAGGTTTTTTTTGTCGCCTTTTTCACCCATCATAACTTACAATGTGTATGGTAAACCTACCAATCCTTGAAAATTGCAAAGCCAGTACAACCAACCTCACACTGTTGAGACCCATAAAGGTCGGAACAGCTGTCTGTGAGTGGCTTTGCATCTAATCCCATGCTGTGCTTAAAATCTGTGTGAACAGCAGAGCATTTGCTTATAAGGGTCCCATGTACGATGGATTTCAGGCAAAAGGAGGCAAAAGGCTACAAAATGTGTCCAGGACCATCCATAAATGTTTTTTGCTGCAAAACGCTAGTTTAAACTTAATCACTTAAAATCTAAATTTGGTTTTAAATGTATTCATACCAACTATTGATTTATCCTTGATTTATGTGTATATATTGAGCTCATGCTTTTGCTGGAAGCTCAAGCTCATTTACAGGTTTTTAGCACAATTCATACTGTAAG
The DNA here is from genome assembly GCF_040206685.1 of Ascaphus truei. NCBI lineage: Eukaryota > Metazoa > Chordata > Amphibia > Anura > Ascaphidae > Ascaphus > Ascaphus truei. The sequence goes on along the minus strand of NC_134484.1, from coordinate 27,175,134 downwards.
TGAACCTTCACATTTCATTTATGGCCTCTTAAAATGCATTTATAAATGTATTCAATGTGTGAAGAAGACAGAAATATAGTGCATTACAAGTTCTTTTCTCATTCGGAATTAAGCACACATGACATCCTTCTTAATAGAAATGAAATTCCATTTCAGAACCTTTTTCTTAAACTCTGAGAAACCTAACTTTCCTACTCCCCCCCCCCCCATAAAATGATTGGCATCCAATGTCTGGAAATAGTGCCTTCAAAGTAAGAAGTGAAGAGATCGACTCCAGCAGTGAAGGGTTCAAGAGAAACAGTTCATACCAGTGTGGGCCTATTCGTCTATTTTTATCTTCCAGCAGTCCACATACAATGGAATAACTGCTGCATGTTCTGTTTCAATCAGAGGGAGGAATTGTTGGCAAGGTTAAACATAGTGCTTAATGAGGCATGATGTTTTATTTTGCTGTGCTCTGTGTTGCCTCCTCTTCTTTGGAAGATTTCAATTCATATTACAAAGAGAATCAAGTCTACACTACACCAGGTAGTTTGGAGACAACTAGAACAAAAGATGCAGTGGCTGGAAGACATTCAATTTCAAATTTGAAAACGAAAGGGGTCCATTAAAAGTATTCCTTCCTGCCTGATCCACAATAAATTGCTACCTTATTTTTTTTAAATAATACCTCCAGGAATATCCATCTGTTTCTATATTATCCATAAGGGCTTTGAAGGCTTGTTTAAAATTGAATAGACTTGTATAACAAAAAATTACTTTCCCAGACCTTTGCTTATAGTGCCCTAGAGAACTGGTGTAACTGCAAGGTTACTGCTTGAATTACAATTTAATCTGAGTGAAATACATTGACCAACGAATGAGTCCAATATCTTTGATTCAGGTGTAGTGATTTTGTTTTGTATGAATTGACACTTACACAAACTTTTTGTTTTTATAACTGTTTATCAACGTGAGTTATTAAAAAAGTAAACACGGAAATAAGCCATATACATCACATATCCTTAAAATATTTGTTTCAGATTATTTGTCTTTGAAACTGTGTATACATCATTCCTTTATTTTGCTTTGCATGCCAATCCAGTCCAAAGTTGTTCATTGTGTTGCACCTGTTATGTTAAACCGGGATACCATGGATCTGATTTAACACAATCACCCATTAGAGCCTTATTTCAGTATCCCTGGTAACTTAATTCTCCAGTGGTAAGAACTCAATACACTGGGGGAGATGGCCAAATTAAAATATGGATTTTCTCGCTGATCAGTGCAGTGCTCATAAATATGGAAACCTGCTCTCAATGAAGACTGTAGAAACAGTCTGGAGGTTTCCTTATAGATGTTGCATATGTTGGATGGTTCCTGGTACTCACTCGAATCTGGAGATTCGCAAGTGTGTTTTGTCTTGTGCCAGGTTTCCGAGCTGCTTAATGTTATGCCGAATTTGAACTGAGGAACATCATTTTGGAGCGAGAGTACAAGTGATAAACACGACAGTGCAGTGTATTCAATTTCAGGCTACAAAGCCATGATTATAGACTCACTGTCCATGACTCGAGTAAATGCAACCGTCAACCATCTAAAACAGCAAAGGAGTAGGTGACCATCAGAAAGTTGGTCAAAGTGAAGTGCAACTGTTTGCAGTTCATATTTGGTAGAAAACTATTTGGACACGTTCGAAACAGCAGTGAGTGATAACAGGGGTATTTGTATGTATGTATGTCTTTATTTATATAGCGCCATTAGTGTACATAGCGCTTCACATTAGTAATACACGTGACAATTATATAAATAACAAATAATACAAATAACAGGTCATGGGAATAAGTGCTTCAGACATAAAAGTAACATTTCAGAAGAGGAGTTCCTGCTCCGGGGAGCTTACAATCTAATTGGTGGGGAGAACATACAGAGACAGTAGGAGGACATTCAGGTAAGTGCGTCTGCAGGGGACCAAGCTTTATGTATCGTGTTTGTGAGAAATATGTAGGAAGGTTCTTATCACTTACAAAATGTGTATACATGTGTTCATTTTTCATTTGACAAAATGCAATGAAGGCTTAACCTACAGTATAAACACTCTAGAATGCTCACACACAATTAAGGAAACATGTACATTATATAGATATTTACACACGCTATTTAATGCATTCACCTGCTATATACACATTCCACAAGGGTGTTTCACACACATACTACCAATATATTGTTAATACTCAAATACTACAATCATACATACACAAATATGTAGCAAATCCTTACTAATATATTATGGAGGATTAACTTTCCAGTCTATGTCCCAGCAAATTAGAAGAATTTGTAGACTAAGTTTTGGTTCTTAACAGTGAGTAATGAATTGGAAGGAATAATAAGACCATTTACTGTTTCTAAACTAAGATTCTTACCACTACATTACCTCAGAGCTCTGTGCAGTGCCCTTCTCTTTACATTTAGTTACAACATGTCACACAGAGCGGTTAGTTTAAAGTTGTAGAACACCCACACAGATACCGTCAGCAGATGGAAGGTTTTCTCCCAAAAATATAAATGTAGATCAGTTTCAATGAGCAAGCTTTTGAATGATGGATCTACCTGCTGTTTTGCCTGTCTGAGAAATTCACATCAAGTAGACATGTGGTGTTTTTGCACAGTTTTTGACATTTAAGCAATAGAAGAGCAAAGTTCGGCACTAACTGATTTTTTGGACTGTGACAAGAAGGATTAATAAGCTTTTAGAAAATGATAATAGTGGCAGGCATTTTGTTGGCACTGGAAGCAGTAACAGCCCCAGGCACAGAAGAAGCTGTTATTTTTGTCAGTAGTAGTAGTAGTAGTAATGTTTATTTATATTATCAATATTGTGCTTTCACACATTATACATTTTTGTTTCAGAAGTACTAGCTTGGGATAGTGATATAGTTGGCAGACTGGAATTTTTGGTTTTAGAATTTGTGGAAAGAAAATATGAAAAGAGTAATATAAATGAAGCTTTAGAAATAACTGTCTCTGTCAAGAAATAAAATTCTAAAACCAAAAAATAACAAAAGTGCAAAAAAATATAATGTGCCATTTATTACCCAAAACAATAAAGAAGCAGGTAATATAAAAAGAATTCTAAATAAACATTGGCATGGGCTAAAAAAACGATCCAGTGTTGGGAAATCACTTACCTGACAAAGCACAAGTACTTTTTAGAAAAGCACCCAATATTAAAAGAAAGATAGCCCCTAGTGCCTTGAGATCCAATAAAGATAATACAACAGGATGGCTTAATCTTCCTAAAGGTTTTTTTAGTTGTAAGAGTTGTTGACCTTGCACATCCAGTGCTTTTTCAGGAGACTCATTTATGTCGCATACCACAGGGAGAAGCTATAATGTAAATAGACATATCACTTGTAGATCTAAATTCATTGTCTACCTTTTGACTTGTCCCTGTGGACTGCAATACATTGGGAAGACAATTAGACCACTACGTACCAGAGTCTTGGACATGTGGGAAATATCAAAAGAAAGTTGGAGACACATAGTGTCTCCAAACATTTCCTCAAGTTCCATGACGCTGACCCTTCCGGATTAAGATATATGGGTATAGAATCAGTTTTACCACATTGGAGAGGTGGAGATCGCAATATAGATCTTATTAGGAGAGAATCATTCTGGATCTATCAATTAAACACCCTCAGTCCCGCTGGTTTAAATGCCAATTTTGATCTGAGTGTTTTCATTTGAATATTGATATGTTTTCTAATATTCTGTTTCCTTCTGTTCTTCCAGATTTCAAAATATTTTATTTTTCATTTATTCAAAAAACTTTAAGTAGTTAGAGATTGTTTATAGTTTATAATTAATATTTTAGAATTATTTTTAATATGATATGTTATTATAATGTCCACCAATTTGTGGATTTCTTTGTATGTCTTACATTGAATTTTAATTTGTGCTATCACATTTGTGACTCAATGTTTACAGCTTCGATTTTGAGCATATATAGTAAGGTAAATAACACACCTTTCCATTGGTTTATTATCAGCCAATGAGAAGCAGAGACAGGGTACTTATAGTGTGCAATTACCATCATGAAACACTCCTAATGAAACCTGCATAGGTGAAATGCGTAGAGTGTAATCCAGCATTGGTGAGCAGAGGGACACATGAGCTGAGACCGGTCTGCACTACCTATCCTGACTCCACGCTGTTGGAAGGCGCCTCCTGGAGACGTGACGATTAGAGTGACGTCAGAGGTGGGCGTATCCAAGGACATCTGTCTGCTTGCAGCTCGATCTCCAGTCAGCCTGAGGGATTCCCTTCCAGAGGCGTGAGAGCAGGCGTCACACGCCATACAGATTGTGGAAGCAGAGTTTTGTTGGTGCGGATATTATATCCTAAATGCGTGATTATATTTTGTAAAATGTGAGTGCATTTTTATACTTTGTATTTTAAGAAGATAAAATTTGAATTGTCTGCGCTATGCCCTGTATTTCTGTTCTATTCCGATAAGGTCCCAGTATATATATATTAACAACACTGACTGGCACTGAGAGCTTGAAGCAGGGGAGCCTGGTTCAATTCCCGGTGTCGGCTCCTTGTGACCTTGGGCAAGTCACTTTATCTCCCTGTGCCTCAGGCACCAAAAACGTAGATTGTAAGCTCCACGGGGCAGGGACCTGTGCCTGCAAAAATGTCTCTGTAAAGCGCTGCGTACAACTAGCAGCGCTATACAAGAACATGCTATTATATATATATATATATATATATAAATATATATATATATATATATATATATATATACATCTCGGTGAAAGCTGCTGTTTCGGGATAAAAGATACCTTTACAGTATGTACATGTGTACTTTGGGAAATTTGTAAGTACAAATTTCTCTGGATTCTACTAAGAACTCACTGAATATCCAGTTTTTTTGAAAGGCATATTTGCACTATTTTGCTTGTGTTTTTCTTTCCACATATATATCTGCGCTCCCCACAAACATCCTGGATACCTGACACTTTTGAATTGAGGAAAAGCAATCTACATGAAGGGTTGAAGCTGCACCTTATTTTTATATATTTATTCACTATATCACATATTCACCTTAAGAGTTTGAATTTTCACTATTATTTAAGCACTTATTATAAGTCACTTATTTACCATTTAGTAATAGATTTAAGCGCCAATAGATAACTTTTTTTTTTGTTTGTACTCTTCACTGACGGAAATGCCAAAACTTGAATAAACGTTTTATTTTGATTATTATCCAGTCACAGTAATAATAAGAATAATGAATGACAGCTGGATATTATTTATTAATGCCTGGTTGTGTAATGCTTAAGCAGGTTGTCAGTAAGCATTAATACAGCGTCCTTTGTCGCTCACCAATAGTGAAATAAATAAGAATTGCTGTTATATAGAGATGAAGCCAGGGAGATATTACAGTGAATAATAGAATACTACATTGACGGTAATAGTAAGAATAATCATGTACAGCATGAAAGCACAGAGCCCTGATCTCCTCTCACTGACATAAATGAATCAATTTTATAATTATTTTTTTAAACTACTGTATAATAACTCACAGCACACAGCTCTGCTCAAACAGCTCAACACTGCAGCTAAACAATACACCAAATGGCTTCAGATTGCAGTTGCACCTTTATACAGATGCAGCGGCCGTTATTTGAACATATCACGGCGCCGTTTTCGTGTGCGCTGCTGTACTCCACGCGGCATTAACACTGCCAATCGCCCCAGGCACACGTGTTTATCGCGGTTGCTTTGTTTGAATTTCATGGATTCTGTTTCTTTGTGTGCAATGAAATGAATGAATTGCAATGTGTACAGTACTGTGCTACTGTGTCAATTTCAGGTGTTTATAAGCCAGAACCCTAAAATGACATTTTCTGCACTCACCTGCACTTGCGTCTTAAGGCGGTACGGTGGGAAGAAATCCTTGACTTGGGTATTCCGAGGTATACACCGCGTGAAGTGTTCGAATAACAGTCACTGCATCTGTACCTCTTTAGTCAGACCATCCCCCACCCCCCTCTGCGGATTACAAATCTTTAAACCACAACACATTTCTGATACAAAAGTAATCCACGGAATGGATTTCTGATAAAAAAGCTGATTAGCAGATCGGATTTCGGAGAATCCATCGTGCAGTTTACCAATTGCAGATTGTTGTCTGAAAAAAAACGTCTTTGCGAATTGCCCTTTTCCTGAATGACCTGCAGAAAACCGCGGACCAAAGGATCCGGTCAATCCATGGCGAATCCAAATTCTGATTGAGATCAAAAAATGGATCTCTACTTGGCGTGCACCAAGCAATAAAACTTGTACAATGTAAAACATGTACAATAAAACATGTACAAAGTGGACTGACTGACACTCTATGCGTTTCACCACGAGAGTTTCATCTGATGAAACCCTCGTGGTGAAACGCGTAGAGTGTCAGTCAGTCCACTTCAACTAGCAGAGGGATACTCTGGAGGATTCCATCCCGCCCGATTTCCTGCCTTTATGAGCTGCGACAGAGCCGGTACAGACGAGTGACGAGCAACGCGAAGCACAAGGGCCCACAGTGACGTGGGGAGAACGCACGGAGCGTCATCAGCTGACCGACGGCACCTCTTCCTATCACACAGAAAGACACATTCGCTACCACTTCAAGACGGTTGTCTGACACCGTCCAAGTCGCTGAGGCAGAGATACACCTGGCGGGGATACTATCCCAAACTGCTTGATTACACTTGTAAATTGTGAGTGCCTTTTTTATTGGTTTTATACATACATTTTTGAACAGTCTGCGCTATGTCCAGTGTTCTTGTCTCTCCCTGCTAAGGTCCCACTATACACATTTATGTGTGAATTGGAGTATAAGATGACAAAGAAACCTTTATGTACACGCACCCTCTGAGAAATTTGTAAGTACAAATCTCATTGGGAAATATTGACCTGAATCATCCACCACTTGAATAGACATACTTGCACTATTTTTGCTTGTGTTTGTCCTCTCCTATATATATCTGCGCTCCCCAGTATCCGGCCTCTAGTTTACAGAGATGTCTTACATTTAAAGTCACATACCTAATTTATTGTCAGGAACAAAAGGGATGCATAAAACAGAAACACGTGTACAGATGCACAGTAACTGGCTTCATTTTCCCTCTGGCCCAGATCAAGAGGTCCATTATTGATTTAACGAGGTGCTAACGTAAGGTAACACCTCATTAAGTGTTAACTGGTATCTTCAAAGCTCAATAACGTGGGTGCTAAGTGCTGTTTTCATCCGGAAAGAGCATTGCATTAACTGTAATGGACATTAGTGCTAATGATATGCAAAGTGGTGTTCTCCCTCACAACCCAGATCCACAAAGGTCGATTAAAATGAACGCAGGGATATTACGTGGCATTAGTTAAGTCATAGCTAAACTTGGCATCACTCATACCCAGACCCTGAGGCAGGACTTTTACAAGATCAGGATGGGTGTACAGTAAGTATGAATTACCTCTCATAGCGTTATGTACAGTGTTGTATCCCTCTCCTTGGCTCTCTTAACTTTACTTAAGCACCTATACAGGATCTGGATGAGATGAATGCCACAAACACATTCAAAGCAAGCTCAAACCCCAACACACTCAAACCCCAGCACACGCACACGCAGAGACACACAGACACACAGACACACACACGTTATTGTGGGTAAAAAAAGTGACATAAACCCTCCACAGTAAAGCATATAGCAAATGGAAATATTACTGTATGCTCATTTGCATGTCTTAGAAAAGTCTGCAACCCTGTCTTTCACCATTATCACCCAGCACACAGCGCTTCCACTGCAGTAAGGGATTCTGGGAAATGACATGCAAATGACCACACAACAATACAATACTTTGCATATGTGCCTTAGGAGTGTGAGTTCGTATTTAGTTTACCCTTAAAGTTGCAGACCAAGCAATATCCTACATGCGTGTTTTAAAAAAAAAAAAAAAACAGTTCTCTACTATGAGAAAATACTTCTAGCATTAAAAAAAAAAAAAAAACAACTCTGAATGCCATTGTTAATATATTATAATGTAACAAGCCTTTTTGTTTCTATAGCAACCATTTACAAAGTCACATCCCATTTCTCTTTTGAAACAGTCTCTGGCACACCCCTTTTTGAGCCCTGTCCTCTCTCTAGCAGTGCACCAATTGTATCTAGTGACTGTCTGGTCACATGATCTTCCCCACACAACTTTGCATCTTTGGTCCTCTTCTGCTGCACCGACAGCCATTTAGTGAACCCCCGAACCGAATCTTCGCCGATCAATCGGCAACTTATCTAATTACTTCTCATTGTTTGGATTGTATTGATGCCCATATTAAAGGGAAAAATAAATACAATTAAAAAAGAAAAAAAAAAACGGCAGCTTGGACTGCTGCTTTAAATCTAGATTATGAATGTCAGCCTGATTTATCGAAATGTTTATACTGTACCTAGAATACTATTTTGTGGATTCATGGAAATGGATACAAAAATATTAATAAGGCATTTTCAGCAGCACTTAGGCATACAGTATGTCAGTTTCTATTTATACTGTAGTAACAAAACACATTAGAATGCTGCTTGCATTTCCTTTTTGTGTATATTCTTTTACACGTGTCCTCACTGCTTTACACAGTCTCCTATTGACTTGTTTACTCCTTAGTGGCTGCAAAGAAAGTTCATATACTGTAGGATCTGCTCTGTCACCTGATTATAGTGAATCTGACCTTATTTATCGGAAGTCTTGTCCATGCACCCATTTAGATGACTGAGATTTGGGAAGAACATGTGTTTAGCTTAAGTGACATTTGTCTTGTTTCCTCTCTTTGGAAGGTTATTGTGTAGTTATGCAAAACGGACTAAATAAAAATAGAGGTAAATTAAAAGTGCTATTTCCCTATTTGTACCAATGTTGTCCCCCCCCATTTTTTTTTCATTTCATTAGCACAGAAATTATCCAGTACTATTTTGGAAAAGATAATCATGTAGGTAACTTGCCTTAAAGAGACTCTTTACGGCCATGCATAGGGGTAACAAATACAATATATGCATATATCTCAATTCTGGTTACTACTGCATTCTTTAGTCAGACTCATATGAGCCAATAAATAAGATGACATATATTGTATATTATATATTTTTTATTGTCGCATGTACATAGGAAGATTATTGATCCATTTTAATAAACAGTTTATTGATTGGCCACCCTATTATAATTCATAGCAAATGCAGGAAGGTGTCTATGAAAGCCCATACCAAGGAGAGAAGAGTACCGGGGAAGGAAGACGATGGGTGGGTTGTAGTTTCTGCTAAAACTCTTTAATGGAGGAAGTCATTGTTCTTATTTATTTATAAAATGTTTTACCAGGAAGTAATACATTGTGAGTGTAGCCATGTGTAAAATTGGTGTACATATCTCTTTCTCATGCTGGCAGTAAACCTGGTAAGTATGCAGGATTGCCAGTAGTCATCATGGAGGTTTGCCCTCAAACCCTGGTGAGGTGTCATATGTCCCAAAGGAAGTGACAACATGCTTGGTGTCCACCCTTAGTGACATCAGAGATGTGCCTGTTCCTGAGGTGATATAAGACACAGCACTGCCTACAGTTAGGGGTTCAGTTTCCTGTTGTTGTGCTGCCTCTGTTCAGTGAAAGGCACGTGAATGTCTGCAACAGTGTTGCAGTAGTGTCATGCTAGCTGTGAGTCTGTGCAGCTCTGAGCAGAGAGACAGAGAAGCTGTTGAATCTCCCTAAGGGGAGAGGTGGAAAGCAACTCCATTAGGAGAAGGTGGAACTTTCCAGATGGAGTGCAGCAAAGGAATGAGCGGCTAAGCTGATAGCTGTGAGGGGCAGCTGGCCCATACCACCATTCCAATAAAGATGACCTTGAATAAAGACACTTCACTGTGTGAGTCTGGAATTACTCAGCAGGGGAAGGCATCACCAAGAAGGAGTTCCTCATCAGAACCATCCCCATGCGGACGCAGGGATCCTGATGAGGTGGAGGCGCTGCACTGGATATAGGTAGGACTCATGCACACTACCTCAGCTGCCTGTCTGGATTGGCAATCCCCACACAACATCATGCGGGAGACTCATGAGTCCTGTTGCCAACAGGTGCTCCACCGGACACTACACTGTAATGGGGACTGGTTAGACCACAGGGGCCAATGTGAGATTGGGTGGGTCAGGCTAGGCCAGAAAATCCGTTACATTTGGAGGCGCTGCTGAGAGACCTGTCAACAGGACAGGCTTTTGCTAGGCACACTGGGAAACAGGGAGAGTGTCTGCTGCCACTTTGTGCTGTGTTGGGATGGACCTAGGGGTAGTCAGGGGGCTGATGGAGTTTGTCAGTTCGCAGGGACGACCTAGGGGCCTGAAAGGAGTTGGGGGTTTGAAGCCGGGCTATAGCTGTCCTAGTCACCTTGAGGCAGTGCTAGTTGGTAGGATGCCTAAAAGGATAGCCTGTTAACGTGGTCAGGAATTCTGGAGAGGGTCTGCGCTAGGCTAGCCAACAGTAGATAGACGCCCAAGTACTGCATGGAAGAGCCAGAGTACTCTAGCCCATTCCAGACCACTTACCGAAGGGAGCACAGACTGGGAGGAAGGAGATACAACAGACACTGAGAGAGTGAGCCTAGCCTGAGGTAGTGCAAACACGAGTCCAGCCTACATTAGGTACACAAGGTGGTGCATCAAGGCAATCTTTATTGTACCGGTGTGGTAGCTGCCCCGCAGAGAGGAGCTCCATGTACAATAATTGAAAGTACAGCAACGAAATGGCGACTGCAAAAGTGGAGAATCCGCGCGGTGCGGAAAGTCCAAAATGGTGGACGGAGACAGATGGAGGGAGTGAATGTGGTGTGCGTTCCGCTGAAGAGCAAGCTACTGATGTGACTTTGGCAAGCCTGTTGTGGAGTGGCGTGAAAGCTGTGGCCGCGCCGTTCTGGTCCTGCCTAGGGCCGCGGAGTATTACTCCGGATGATAGCGAGAAGGACATTGTCGTAATGTGTGGGGAGAATGGTGAATTTGTTTGCCAGTCAGCGTACAACACACAAAAAGCTACCTCAGTTGCTAAAGAGATTGGCGATGCAAATCAAAATGGCGGCTCCAGCTTCCCTGGGAGACCGCGTGGGCCAGTTACAGAAAATTCTGCAAATGCGGGACTTGCAGAGAGTTGGCCAGGAGTGGCGCCAACAGGAAAACCCCGCCCTGATGGGTGGTATGGCGCGAAAGCTGCGGCTGCGCCTTCTTGGACTATGACCAGCTCAGCCCCAGTGCTGGGTCACCCGATAAATCTATGGGACCTCCCCCTAATCTCAACCAGGGGGAGTGGTTTCCAATTATGCCCCGTGGGCATGACTCCAGTGGAGCAAGGATCTGGTGAACCGACCGTATCATTACAGAAAGTAGTTCCTGTAATCAGTGCTGCACGCGGAAAAGAGGACAAGGATTTTGCAAGCAAGGTGGCTGCAGGAAATTGGCCGGGATTGGCGCCAAATAAGGAGTTATGCTCAGGGGGTAGTGGCATGAAATCAGAGGCCGCGTCCCCTAAGGACCGTGAAAAGTTCAGCCCCTGTGCTGGGGCATCCAATTAATTTGTGGGACCCTCCCCAAATATTCACCAGGGGGAGGGGTCTCTACCTCTGCCAAGCGAGACCCGAGTTGTCTGAGGGAGGAGCTGGATGTGAGCTGCCTGTCCCTCAGTTGCGAGGAGCTGGTGAACAGGAGAGACCACTGTGCAAAGTGTCTCCCGTAACCAGCACTACAAAGAGCGAGATGGACATTGGGGTATATCCCTATTCATTGCCAGTAGGCTTCCTGGTAGTCACGGCTGGGGACAAAGAGACATTGCGGTGCCTGTGCATGCAGTGCAGGTTACCCGGCGGAGAAGCTAGCACCACGGCAAGGTGTCCCCAATGTGGCATCCACTACTTAGGGGCCATGCAGCCCTTCGTACCAGGGCAGATCGAGGAGGCGGGAGCGGACACAGCCATGCTGACGGCTGAAGCCCCGTGCGTGGTCCGGAAAATCCTGTTGATCCCGGAGTATAGGGATCGCTCTTAATGATCAATCAGAATGGAGCCTGAAGAGAAAGGGGCCTACAAACGCGGTGAGAACCCGGAACCTCACCGTCGGCCCCCTGCGGGAGTGCCGCTCCCCGAGTCGGAGTTCGGCTCCTCGGACGAGGAACAAGCGACCCCAACGACGGTGGTGATGCGCCTACCGGCGGACCACTACAGCGGTGCTGGAAAAGAACCGGCACTTACCTGTGTCGCGGCGGAGCGGAGTCTTGTGTCGCCGGTGCAGAAACAACCCGAGAGGCGGAGTCCCACGGCCGTGGTGACTGGCGGAGTCGATGGCGGAGGAAGAACCATCCCGAGCCGACGGAGCTGTGAGATACATCCTTACCCTCCCCAGGCGCCGGTGGTGGCAACGGCGGAGAAAGGCCTGGCCCAGGCCCGAGCGGAGCGGAGAGCAGAACCATCACTTCCGGCGGCGGACGTCGTTCTGGAGGAAGAGGTTCCGGTGGGGAACCCAACGCAAGATGGCGGCGAGATCCATGACATAATTTCCGGTGGGCACAGCGGAACCGGATGGAACAAGGACACGAGTGAACCGGAGTGCCAGTCCAATGGTTCCGGGCAAGGTAGCGAGAAGTTGCGGATCGTAGCCCCGCGTATGCCGGCAGTATTTCCCTATGCCCAACCCCCGGCCATAGTTAAAGCCCCTGCCCCTGCCACGTCTCCCTCGGGGTCCCGATTGAGCCAAGGGTGGTCTGGGGAGTCATAGGGCAGCGCTGATGAACGGACTGGGGAGAACCTGGACTGGGGTGATTGCTTTACATCCGATGAGGGAGCGGGGTGGGAAATGCATAGGAGAAAAGAGTCATCTTGTACGAGTAATACTGATTGCAATGCTAATATAAAATGTAGGCCTAAGCGCTTTGGGTCCAATTCTAGGTCCACAGGGTCCACAGGAGTGTCTTCTGGGGATTTGGGTAATGTTGCTCATATTGTGCCTATTGCCCGGGGAACCCCCTATGTACCTCCAGTGTCGGCAAGGGTTGCCAGGGATCGCCAAAAGCTATTACTTTATTTTTACCATCCAAGGGAGGGAGAAATTGAGTTTGAGATGGATTCCACTGATGAGGATAGAGGATATAGTTCTGATGATGAGGAAGGATCAGACGAGGAGAATTGGGATACTGGTAGTTCCATAGAAAATTGGGATCGTGAAGTATCAGATGAAAATTGGTATACTGAGACAGCAGAAAGGATAGCTTACATCTCCAGGAAATGCCTTAAGGAAGTGTATGGGCATGATCCTCTCAGTCCACTAGCATCCAGGCCAGAGTTATGGGCTGTTTGTGGGTGTCCAGTATGTCACCCAGAGTGTTACAGCATTGCTGCTCTAAACCCAGTGGACCATTCTGTGCGTAGGCCACCTTAAACGGGTATGGTAGTACCACTAATGGATACTCCATCAGGGAGTAATCCTGGTTGTTATACATCTACGTTAGGATGTATCTGTTATTGTGTTATGATGAAGACATGTACTGTAATGTGTATTGTTGTGTTTTGCAGTGCTACCTGAAGGAAGGTTCCGCAAATTTAGATCCCAGCCGGGCATTTGGGTTCCACCAGGGGGAGAATGTAGCCAAGTATAAAATTGGTGTACATATCTCTTTCTCATGCTGGCAGTAAACCTGGTAAGTATGCAGGATTGCCAGTAGTCATCATGGAGGTTTGCCCCCAAACCCTGGTGAGGTGTCATATGTCCCAAAGGAATTGACAACATGCTTAGTGTCCACCCTTAGTGAAATCAGAGATGTGCCTCACACAGAAATGTGCCTCAAACATCAGCAAAAGACTCACACCATTTGGCTGTCCTTCGGCTGCACTAAAAGCTGTCCACCTTTTGGACAACGCAGATGTAGACTGAAGGGACTCAGATTGAATGCAGCTGTGGTTTCAAAGTTCTTTGGTCCTCCCAGGTCTTTAACATTCCAGTGGGCAGGGTTAAAGAAACACATAGCAGCAAGCAAACGCAGATATTAACCCTTAGCATGCTTGTTCTGAGCAGAGGAGAGCAGCATTATTGTATGTGCAGTGCTGCGTACACCGAGAGCGCTATAGAAGAGAAAATATTATTATAAATAATGCTTAGTCTAGCTATTAAACTTACTGTATTAGTATATGCAAATCTTAAAAAGCCTGGTGTTTTTACTTGCCACTACAATGTATGTTCATAAGTGAGACTGTACCTGGAAACATGGTATAAATTGGTTTTCTAAATGGCTGTATCGGGGGTTAATTTATCTCAATGTTATTAGCAATGCATTGTGCAGACTGTATTTTACATTTAGATTTAATGCTAAAATATGTTTACATGTTCCCTTCAGTTTTCCTGATATCTTGTTCCTATGATTAACTGTTTTAAATAAGCAAAATTGTAACGCTTACCAAGTTACGAGATGTAAGAAGAGGTGTGAGTGCTATTAAAGAGGGAATCCAAACAGTTCTTTAAAAAAAGAATATATATTTTTGTTTTAATATATGCAGCCTTTGACTACCTTTATTGAAAACTAAGGGGACTATGCACTAAGCTCCGAGCTTTCGCGCTGGGCTGAAAAAAATGAGCATGTCCGATAAAAAATGAAGCCGGCGGCGCGATTCACTAAGGCACTCAGCCCATTTTTTATCGGACGTGCCCAAAACTGACTTATCATGCGTGCAATGTATTTCCCCCCTGCTAGCGTTCTTAACCTTTACGCATGCTAGCTGATAGAAAAAATAAGCCGCCTGTAACATTTGCATGGAGATTTGCCATCTCCATGCAAGGCTGTTACAGGCGATCGTACAATAAATAAATACATTTTAATTATAGTGTACATGAGCAGGGGGTCTCCGGAGCTGAACCGCATTGGTTTCATGTCCGAGGACCCCCTACTTCAGGAGATACAGGCCCCGTTATGGGGTGCGTCATCTTAAAGGCAAATGACGCACAGCCATTCCGATTGGCGGGCATCATTCCCTTTAAGTGACGTCATGTCAAAAAAATAATAATAATTAAAGTCGTAACATGGTTTGAACAGCCAATCAGGTGACTGTTCATCATTTTTAGGCTAAATGTGACGTCACAAGCCCTATGTAAGGCCCTGATGCCTCATTTGAGCCCAAGAAGCCGACGAGACAGCATCGGCTGGGATTTAACATGGGGTATTTTGGATTGACAGATGAAGAAAGAAGATAAAGAAGAACAAGAAATGGTGACAGATGAAGATAGAAGAAGGTGATTAAAGAAAGAAAAAAGAAGATTGGGGTACCTGAGCCAGATCTTCATGGCGGATGGCATCGGATGCTGTTGGAGGCCTTCAAGGTACGTGAGCTTCCTGTTTCCCCGGGAGTCGGAGGGCCACCGCTTCTAATGGTAAGTAAAATATAGAATGTTTGTAAATGTCTCTTTTTACAGGTTTTTTCATTGGATGTGATTTTTGAATTTTGGGGGAGGCACATTGACTGATAATATATTAATCTGTACCACTTTAGGGTACAGATTAATACATTATTATTACAATATTTGGGGGGCATTTGTGGCTTGGTATTGCTGTTGGTTTTTTTAATGTCAGTTTCTTAGGTGGATGTCATTGTTTTTTTTTCATGCTTAATGTAATAAAATGTTTGCGATTGGTGTTCGTTTGTAGTTAATGTTGTATTATGTTAGCTAATGCGTTTTATGGTTCTTTCAGAGATTGTTTGAATGTATTTATTTGTCTTTTAATGTTTACATTCATTAATGTTGTTGTAATTAATTGGTTTGATTGGTTAGTGTTACTATTCATTTTGAGTTGGTTTAGGAATTCATTGGTTTCCTTTGGTTAATGGCTTAATTAAATAATTGGTGATGTTGTTACTGCTTGTATTGATTGGATTAGCTGGCTACTGTTTTTATTGACTTTATTTATGTATGCAAATGCAATGTTTAATAATGGGCAAATAATCTATTATCCATATCTGGATAATAGTTATTTTGCACATTATTGTACTGTATGTGTTAGGGGGTCTATTTAGTTAGAAATATTGTTTAGTATTTTTGTTGGCACAACATTGGTACCACAGGCCTGCGGGTACCCCGGGACTCCCGCGGGGACCCGGGACGGCCGCAGGGTCAGGCGGGGACACCCGCGTGACCCTCGGCCTCCCTCGGTGACCCCTGCGGGGTCAGCTGGGGACACCCGCCGGCCTGTTGTATTGGTTTTGCGTATGCAAAAAGGTAAACAAAGAATTTTTTCTAATGCCAGCTTTTTTTATCACCTGCCTTTAGCTGGTGAGCTTTATTCAGCGCAACTTTAACGTATTATCAGTTTGCGTTGCTTAGTGAATCCCGCAGAAGGGCAGGATTCAGCGCAAACAGCTGATCGTACGATCAAAGTTGGTCTTAGAAAAAATTTCAAGGAAAAGCCCGTTTTAGAGCGCAAAGTGCCTGTTTGCGCGGCTTAGTGCATAGCGCTCGGCAGAACTTCACGTTCTAAAAGCACTTTGCGCTCTTAAAACGACTTATCACTGCTTAGTGCATAGCCCCGTATGTAACCTAAGCTGCCGATCGCTTCATTCCCCCGTATTTAATCCGCAAAGATCCTACTTTCCATAGTTCACTAAATGGCAGCCTTTCAGTTTTAATCAATTCTTCAGTCAGTGTAACTCAGCAGCTACAATGTATTGTTATATTACTAAAGGAACATTATCTATTGTTAGTTTGAAGCTCAAACTGCTGAGAATACAGTATTAGCAAAATTATCACAAATAGGAAAGTGTTGCAAAAATCTTGCAGTGCTGGGGAAGTGTGTTAAACCTTGCTATAGAAATCAAAGGCTGCTCATTATATTGAAGCTCATTAAAAATGCCATTACGAGTTGAATTACCAAAAAAATAGTAAGTATTATCTAATCCTATTGTACTGATTTATTTATTTAAAAAAAACCACATAGGATATTGCTTGGATTTCTCCTTAATGGACCAAAGTAATGAGATTTCTTCATACAGGAAATGACAATGTACAGGGATTTCAACACCTTCCATGTATCTTCATGGTTATCTTATTATACACATCTAATTTAAAAGACATTACAACTTTAAACATGTTGACACGTCTCCATGGAAACGTTCCCCAGGATGTTTAAAGTACACCAAATGCCATTAGTAAAATGCAGTGGTACACCAACCACACTGTCTTATTTTGATAGTCAATGTCCCTGTAAGCACTCAGTCTTGAGACATCTTCTCTATTTTTAGCAGCTGTTTTGATACAGTAAGTCAAGATAAATTCAATATATTTACAAAAGTAGAACTAAAAATCCCATTCTTAATAATAATAATATATATCTTGAGGTATACCTACCTGTTAAGGGCTCATCACAAAAAGTGATATAAGTACATAACTGCATTATTAAATACTGTATGTCAGGCGCTCTCAACTCCAGTCCACAAGACCCTCTGTCACGGGAGACCAGGCAGTTTACACCTTTTTTCCAGGATCATGCATTGAGCAAAACAAGTAAATGAAATAAATTATAAATTTATTCACAGGAATAGGCAGACACACAATGTTACACAAAATACAGCAAAAAGACACACCTACTTTGGAATTGAGGTAACAACCTAGACTTTCCTTGCTGCAGGGAATCCTATCCCAAATCACAGTTGCAAAAACAGGTCAGAAAATATTTAAGGTAGCTTTTCACTGAAGCAGACCTTTTCTTGCTGAAGACTTACAACTGGAAAACTCTGGAGAACACCTTGGAGAACTGAAAATTTGTGTTGTGCAGAGGTTTATACCTCTGGTGTTTCATTTCCAAATTACAATGGCCCAATACAAAAAGCCTGAGAAATTTCTCAGCAGCTAGTCAGAGCAGTGCTCATCGGGCTGATGTCAGAAAAAGGGGAATGGCTATCTGCCAGGAAGGCTCCACAGAGTCTGACAGAACCCATATGGCTGTTGGGGCCTTTTCCTCTGCCCTTCCTTGCTTCCAAATGTTCTTGACTCCTCCATATCCTGGATTCCCTTTGAGTCCAGAGGGCGGGGTAGAAATAATGTCTCCTATGCAAATGCTTTTGGCTTACTACAAGGATTTTTATACATACAGTATAACACTCTCTGAACCATACTTTACTAAAGTATAAACCTTGGAGAATCTTATATACATGTGGGAAATTAGTTGGGGATTTCTGGGCTCGAAAACCAGGAGTCTGGGGGACACAGTGCAGCCCCAATGTGATTCACCCCACAAATCCACAAATAGTGCCTGCACCCCAAGGAGAATCAGGGGACCTCCAGTAGCTGGGCCCCCCGAACTCCTGCAAACAAAAGGAATACATTTTCGCACCAATATCCCACCTAAAACTTACACTCCCCAAAGTCTGGAGTTTCTATGACACAGGGAACCCCAAACGCCCCTAAACAGGTCAGGTTTTTCTATACTTTACAGGGTACTTCCATAACCCACAAACCCAATACAGGTTCTGGGACACCTCAGCACTAACTGGGGTCCCCTATGTTATCTAGGGATCCCCACAGCTACAGGAATACTTTTCATCCCTGTGCTTCATTTTACTGTGCACAAGCAGGGAACCAACCCATGAACCCCTATATAGGTTCTTGGTGACCTTGGCATTAACAGGGTATCCCCATTAACCTACAGACCCCTTGACTGTTTCAGGGAAAACTCACATCCCTATGCCCCCTTATCTTTCTGGTCTGCGCTGAAGCAGGGAACTTGGCAGTGAGTCACGTAACTGTTTTCAAGGGAGGATTTTGACCGGAGGTCTGTGCCTATTTGTCCCCGGTAATCTGACTTGATTCCAGGATACATTTTTGGGGTGGCCAGCAACTCTGGGCCCCGTCTACCTAGACACAATGTGACAACCCTTTTACCGCATACCCCCCTTGAAACTCATAGCCTGTGATTCTCCACTGGTTATCACTCCTGGAAAGGTAAAACACACATACATTCTTTATTGTTGCACAATCACATACATTTCATGTGCAACCAATGGGTCCAAAAGCTGACACTCTAAACCCACAAATATGGTTCAGAGGTAACCATCCGGGCATAATACATTTATTGATGGCCTGGTTACCCCTTCACCGTCACACCATCAACATGTCAGGTTTACAGCATATCCCAGCTTCAGCACAGGTGGCTCAATAACACTGAGCCACTGATTGAGCCACCTGTGCTGAAGCTGGGATATCCTAAAAACCTGACCTTTTTGATGGGTCTTGAGATCCTCTCAAGTATGTGATCAGGATGAGCAGCTAATGAAAAAAGCTTCTCTACACTCTAAGTGGAACTGTGGATTTAACTTTCTCAGGGCTATAACCCCTGTTGCTCGATGGGAAGGAAGAAGAGAGCAAATGTCAAGTTAAATATTTAAGCTGTTGACTTGTTGCTCAATAAAAGTGGTCCCAGCTGAACTGAACTGAAGTGACCCTCATGGAGCATACATAAGATAGTGCACCATACAGTCCAGAATATTTCCCCCTTCACTTCTAGGAATGTGCATTTTAAGGCTTGTACTGTGTTTTACATCTTTTTTTTTTTTTTTTATAACTTAAATTTTTTATTGAGTCAAGACAGCAGAAGATACATTACAGAATACTTTTGTCTTGTATGTAAACAATATTTTAACAACTATGTAAGGTCTCCGGGTACTTTGGTGTGGACCATACAGTCCAAGCCGTTCCTACTTAAGTGGACAAACAGACACTTATAACTCAACTTAAAAGGGGAGACAATACACACTCACAATAATAATAAAAAAATAAAAATAAGGAAAAGGGAGGGGAGGTCGAGGCGGGATGGGGAGGGGAGAGGGGAGGTTGGGGGTGAGGCAGGGGGAGTGCGTTGGTGGTGGATGCAACACGAGGCCCAGCGCCGGGCATCTCAGATGTTTGTGGGCTGAGTCGTCTCTCACTTTACTGACGTTATAATGCTGCTATATAGGGTCTTGGGGGTAAAGAATACCTTTTGTAAGCCCCTCCCAAGGAGAACGCATCTACTGCTATCAGAGCCAAATAGAGGACCTCTCAATCCCCGGGATATCTGTCTGTGCCAGCCAAGGCGTCCAGACTTTTAGAAAATTGTCACCAGTGTCGTTAACTAAACTCGTTAACTTTTCCATCTGGCAAATGAACCAAATTCGATTCCGAATCTTTGGGATGGTTGGGATATCAGATTGTTTCCATAATGCTGCGATCTCGCACCGCGTTGCAATTGCAAAATGGGTAATTAGTTTGTTATGTGCTTTGGGGAGGCCTGTCAATGGCCTGTTCAGGAGGAACAACCACGGGTCTGGGGGAATGGTGAGATCGAACAGTCTCTGTATCCAATGTCTAATCGCCTCCCATAGTAGATCCGTGGGCAAGACCACAGCATATGTAACAGGTCGGCTGTTCCTCCGCACTGGCGGGGGCACAGGGGGGAGGATCCCGGCACAAACCTTGATAATTTCAGTGGGGTGAGGTACCATCGCATTAGGACTTTATATGCGTTCTCCTTGAGAGTGGTGCATATGGAGCTCTTCGCTGTGGCCATGAATATAGCGTTCCATTCTTCATCCTCTAAGTTTTCACCTAAATCTATTTCCCATTGAGATCGGAATGAGGGTATCTGCTGCTGATGTTCACCAGAACTGATCACTTCTCCGTATAGCTGAGATGTAAGTCCCTTTGTGTCGGTATCAGCCAGACAGAGCTTTTCGAAAGATGTTAATAGGGGGTATGGGGCAAATTTGTTATAAAATGCCCTGATCTGGAGGTATCTAAAGAATTCTGAGTGGGGAATCTCATATTCTTTTCTGATATGGTCGAATGTTTTCATTTTTCTGTCATGACCCTCCAGATCTCTAATCCGATTATAGCCCCTCTGTCTCCAGATTGAAATATTACTGATTGATAGACCCGGAGCGAACTCAGGATTATTCCATATGGGTGTCACCATGGAATGTTTTGTCGTGAGGGAATGCCGAATTTTTGTAGACTCCCAGATTGACACTGAGTTGGTCACCAAGGAGAGCCGCATGGCGGTGAGATTTCGCACTGTTTTAGGTAACCAAATTAAGCTGCTTAGTTCCAGATGTGCACATGCAGCATTTTCTAATTCCACCCATCTCTTCAACTTTGGGTTAGATTGCCATTGTACAATCTGACTTAATTGTGCCGCCTTGTAATATGATACCAGGCAGGGTACTGCTAGGCCGCCTGCCACCACAGGTCTTTTCATGTTTAATTTACTTACTCTCGGTTTTTTACCTCCCCAGATAAATTTGGAGATTTCAGATTGAAGTGAGTGCAAGTCCCTTCATCTGAGTGGCACTGGAAGAGTTTGGAAAAGGTATAATATACGGGGGAGTAAATTCATTTTGACATTATGGATACGTCCAATCCAGGATATCCTCTTGGATGTCCACTTCCGTAAATCAGATTTTAAGGTCCGAATCAGGTTGGGGTAATTTGCATTGTACACGTCTTTTACAGTTTTGGTGATGTGGACACCCAAGTATTTTATATGGTTTTGTTGTCAGTTAAATTTTAAATTCAATTTTAGTAATTTCTCCATGTGTCTAGGGAGGTTGATGTTGAGGGCTTCCGACTTGGATTGATTGATTTTGAAGCCGGAGACCTTAGAAAATTGGTCTAGTAGGTCGAATAGATTTGGTAGGGAAGTAAGGGGTTTTGTGATAATCAAGAGGATGTCATCTGCATACATGGCTGCCTTATGGGTCTGGGAGTATGCGTTTAACCCTGAGATGTCTGGGTTTCCTCTGATTTGCGCTGCCAGTGGTTCGATACATAGGGCAAATAAAAGCAGGGATAATGGACAGCCCTGTCTTGTGCCACTCTTTATTTGGAATGGCAGAGAGGGGTAGCCTTGGTGTATGACCCTGGCGGTGGGGTTAGAGTACAGCGACAGAATCGCCTCGCACACCCGATTTCCAAAGCCAAATGTCGCAAGCGTCTCTTTTAAATATGGCCAGTCTATCCTATCAAAAGCTTTTTCTGCATCCAGACTTAACAACATGCTTTGAGTTGCCTTACTATTTGCCAAATCCAACAGATCAATAAATCGTCGTGTATTATCTGCTGCTTGCCGACCCTTGATAAATCCGACTTGATCTGGGTGTATAAGTCTGGGTAGGATGAGACTAAGTCTGTTGGCCAATAATTTAGAGTATAATTTAACATCAGTGTTAATTAGTGATATAGGCCGGTAACTTTTGCAATCTAGTGGGTCTTTCCCAGTTTTATGAATTAGTGATATTGACGCCTTTAACATCTCCTTGGGGATGGGGGCTCCCGCCAACATTGCGTTAAACAAGCGGAGCAACCTTGGGGCGGGTAGCTTTATATATTTCTTATAGTAAAGCCCTGAGAATCCATCTGGCCCAGGGGCCTTTGATGGTTTCAGTTTTTAATGGCCTGAGATAGTCCTTCAATAGTGAAGTCTGCATTCAAAGCTGCTCTATCTGTGCCCGTCAATCTCCCTAGTTTCGAGCTGGTTAAGAAATCTCTTTGGGCACCGCTCGTTATAGAGTTATGTGCCACTTTTTCACCGTTATATAGTGTTTCATAGAAGGAGCCGAATTCGTTTACTATTTTCTGAGGATTAGACGTGAGGGTACCAGATTTTAAGCGTATAGCTTGGATGTTATACTTAACTTGCCTGTCCTTTAGCACGCGGGCCAGCATTGTATCCGGCCTGTTCGCTTTCTCGTAAAATTTTCTCTTTGACCAACTCAGTGAATTGTCAGCTCTGGAAGCTAGTAGCATGTTAAGTTCAATTTTGACATCTTTTACCTCCTGTAGGTTTTTAGGGTCTAAAGTTTTTTTATGTTTCGAGGAGAGAGTCTTTAATTTAGTTTGGAGAGTGACAATTTTGGTCTCTCCCTCTCGTTTTCGTCTGGCTGTGATATTGATTAGCGTGCCCCGTAATGTTGCTTTGGTTCCCAGAGCACTAACTGTGAGTCGACAGAGCCTGTATTTATAGTAAAGAATTGGTCTATCTCTTTACCAATGATATCACAGATCTCGGGAATTTTTAAGATTGATTCATTAAGTTTCCAATTCGTCCCGGGTCTATCAGTTCGAATATTATTGCACCTTAGCTCTATTGGCGCATGGTCAGACCATGAAATATCATGGATCCCAGCTCGGGTAACCATAGGAACCAGTTGACAGGATACAAAAAAGTAATCAATTCTGCTGTATGAGCCATAAGGGTGAGAGAAGAAAGTGAAATCCCTGTCTGCCGGATGTAATTCCCTTCATATATCTGATAACTGGTTGGTCTTGAGGCCCCGTCGCAAAGATACACCCGCTCCTTTGTTGTATTGACCTACAACCCCTGACCTATCCAGGTGTGGTTGCATGACCATGTTAAAGTCACCAGCTAGCACGACGCACCCTTGGGCCACTGAGTTCAGGGTTCTGAAAAACTTATCGAAAAAGATCGTGCTCTTCTCGCTGGGGGCGTACAAGCAAGCCAACGTAATTCTCTGCCCCCTAATTGCTCCTACAACAATAAGGTATCTACCATCAATATCACGTTTAGTTAGCTGCACTTCGAACGGAATGCTGTTCCGGACTAATATAGCTACCCCCCGTTTTTTAACTGCTGCTGCCGATGTGAAAACCTGGGTAAAATCTTTGTCAAGATATTTGTGGGCACTCGATTAACTGAAGTGTGTCTCCTGCAAAAAAAGGATTTCAGCGTGTTTCCTTTTATAGTCTGTAAAAGCCAGCTTCCGTTTGGTTGGATTGTTAAAGCCATGTACGTTTGTGGGAAATAAGTATCAACGCCATTTATTAATGTGTGTGTAGAATAGCTTCTTGATATCTTTGGACTCACCCAAGACTCCATCCTTGGAGCATGTCCGGTCCGTAGTTCCGAGACGCACCTGTACCATCTGTTGTGCGTTTTGACGGTGTGGCTGATGTTCCTCTGAGAGGGGGAGGGAGGGAGAGGCGGGAGGGAGAGGCGGGAGGGAAGGAGGGAGGGAGGGGGGGGAGAGGGGAGGGGAGGGATGGGAGGGAAGGGAGGGTGGGAAGGCGGGGGAGGGGTGACCACATGTAGGTAAAAACAGTAGGGAGGAACCAAAAAATAATGAGCATATATAACATCAACATGGAAGTGACATCAAATAATAAAAAAACAAGAGTCCACCTCGGGAGCCCCGAGGGTGTCTCTTGCGCCCATGGGGTTGGTCTCCTGGTCTAGTCTTACAGAGGGATCTCTCCATCTTTCTGGGACCCGACCTCCCTGGGACTTGTTTGCGATCCCTCTTTTTCCGCGATCATATCTGGAAAAGCATGCACGCCGACACGGGGAACCCCGCCGGCGCGTCTTTATTAATCAGCTAATATATTTAACTCAGCATAACTTCTCAACGTTGGTAACTGTAACAGAAACTGCATATCAAAAACACCTCCCAGACATAACAGATAACTTTGCTGTGTCTACCTTCTGTCGCCCTCCCTAAGCCCCACCACCCACTTGGAACCCATCTAATTAGCTCCTAGAAGAATGCTAACTCATAGTCCTCCAGTCTGAGACGATCATGTTCCTAGCATCCCTCTTCTTCTGGGTAACTCTACTGTGTATGCGGATATTTTACACTGATGAACAAATTTACCCTACTCCCCGTGAATCTGAGCCCAATATAACAAACAATTATCCCCGTCACACTGTCTATAAACCCTAACCAACCTATCCCCCCTTAAATTGTGGACTACATATCTCCTAGCAGCCCTATGCAGAGATCCCTCTGCGTGAGCGCCATAGACATAGCGGAAACAGCATGCCTCCCCGCTAGCGCATATCTTCACTATCCATATACCTCCAGGTGCTACGTTGTTCAGCAGCTTAGCTGCTCTTGTGTCATGCATCCTTGCATCTCAAGCTGGGAGGCTAGTATCCCAGCTAGCGCTTTATGAGGATTGATAGGCTTTAGTCTCTCTAGAGATTTGTTCGTGGGGCTCAACTAATTTTTTATATCTTTTATAATGAACCCTGTGGTGGGATTGGTTTCTGTGTGTGGGAACCCAGCCAGCCTCCCCCCGCTCTCCTCTTCCCCTCCCTCTCTTCTCTCCGCTTCCCTGCCTCCCCTCTCCTCCTCCTCCCCCTCACCCCCTCTCTCCTCCTCCCCCCCCACCCCCCTCTCCTCCTTCCCCTCCCCACCCCCCTCTCCTCCTCCCCCCCACCCCCCCCTCTCCTCCTCCCCTCCCCCCCCCTCCTCCTCCCCCCTCCTCCTCGCCCCCTCCTCCCCCCCTCCCCGCCTCTCCTCCTCCCCCCCACCCCCCTCCCCCCCACCCCCCTCTCCTCCTCCCCCCCCTTTCCTTCAGATCCTTTTTATTGTGTGTGTGCTTATGGGAGACCACAGTTCTGGGGTATGATCGTGAGCGGAGGCCGCTCTGCACGGTCCCTTGTAGCGTGGCCGGAGTCTCTCCGCAGCTGTGCCCCCTCTAGCCTCCCCGTGTGTGTCCTCGGCCGTGGTAACGCTCTTTGGTGGCCATCTTGTTGAGGGGCTGCGTCGTCAGCAAGCGCCTTCGCTTCCTCCCTCTACTGCGCATGTGCCAGGGATCCAGCTCTCGCGAGAAGACGGCGCGGGGTGATGACGTCACTGGAAAAGCCCGCGAAGATCAGTGATGTTCCCGCGCGCCTCGGGGAAGGAGCAAGGGAAGATGGCCGCCGATCCAAAAGCGTGAGTAGGACCTGCCGCGTTTTAGGGTGCTGATTCCCCTCTCTAGGGGACTGATGAGGGCTGCGGAAGAAGTCCCAAATGGTCCCATGCGGTCCCAAGGTCGTTAGGGGCAGTGTTGGGGTTGGTCAACACCGTAGATTCCAGTGGTTGTGAATAGCGGAGGGTCTCTTAGGCAGGGCTCAGTGTCTCAGTCGTGGGTTAGCTCATGAGGATGCGGGGGCGCCTATCTTTAGCTGCCGCATGGTGAGGGGGACTCTGCTCTGGTCTCAGGACCCTCCTAAGGAATCCCTCGGTGTCCTCCATATTTTTGAGGGTATGTGCCACTCCGTTTTTAAAGACCATGAGGACACAAGGGAATAGCCAGCGATATCTGATCTCTTGATCGCGTAGTGTTTTGGTAACTGAGGCCATTGCTTTCCGTTTTGCTAGCGTGGCAGGTGACAGATCCTGATAGACTTGAAATTTGATTTGCTCAAACTCCACCACCTTCAGCTCCCTCGCTATCCAGCAAGATTCTTCTTTGGTGCGGTAGCAGTGGAATCTAAGCACCACGTCCCTCGGGGGGGTCTCTTTGCTGAGGTCTTCCCCTTAGCGCCCGGTGGCATCTGTCCAGAACCAGGTCTCTGGCAGCCATGTCTGGGAATATATGTTCCAGCCACCTCAAGGTGAATTCCTCTGGGTCTGTTACAGATTCTGGCACCCCTCTCAGCCGTATGTTACAGCGCCGGTCGCGGTTCTCCGCGTCCTCAATTTTATCTTCTAGAGAAGTGATCTGTGCCTTTAAGGTGGTCATTTGAGTTTGCGTTTGTGCTGTGCATGTAGCTGTCTCATCTGCCCTGGACTCCAATGCGGCCGTGCGCTCCCCTAGTGCATCCACATCCTTCCGAAGAGCCCATAGTTCAGACTTAAAGAATTGTTTCATATTGCTGCAAAACTCCTTCATGTCCTTGCGGCGCATTACAGCCATATCATCTGGTTCTTCAGGTGAGGAGTCCATTTCTGGGTCTGCTGATGCTGTCTGCACTGGAGATTCAGGTATGTCAGCCCTGGCAGCCTCTTTGCTCTTAAAATAATTAGACACCGGCTGTGTTTTTCTCCTTAAAGTCTTGGTTGATGCCATCTCTATATATTGAGACACATTCTGCAGGATCTGAATTATGCAGTTGCTGTGTTTTAGCTGGAGTTAGATCGTTTTGAAACGCCGGAGGGGATGGAGCTCACACTCTAAGCTGCCATTCACCTCCCTGTCATGCACGCCTCCCCCCTTTACATCTTAATAATAATAATAATAATAATAGCATGTTCTTGTATAGCGCTGCTAGTTTTACGTAACACTTTACAGAGACAGTACCTGCCCCATAAACCTTGCAATCTATGTTTTTGGCGCACAACAGTCGGACAGAGAACAGAAGAGGATAGGCAGTGTCCAGGAAGCAGTGGTTCCCTGGAGAAGGTCTAGTCTTGCCTGTTAGGCCCCAGCTAGGCCCTGAGTCACTTCAGTAAAGTGCTACAGGGAAGACCCCAGACAGGGACGCTTCCCCTTAGTGTACTATAGTGCTGTTGCACCAGTGACCGGATGGCCACGCGGTGCCCTGCCGTCTGGGACCAGGCCACAGGCCACATAAACGTTACGTGAGACACTCCTGCTGGAGCTCATCCACGAGGCGAATCAGGACACTGAGGCGTGAGGGAATTGGTGTCGGAGGCCCCGCGATGTGGGACCTGGCCGAACCACTTTGATCCATCAGTGGTGCCTGGGTACAGGAGTGCTCAGGGAGGTATTACGTGCACCAACTATTTACACAGGGGTAGCGCTACCTCATATTTTGGGTGGGACAGTTCTAAGGACACCGGGTGTTTAGGTTGCCAATGGCACCCTCAGTACTTTGGGGGTATCACACCGGGGTGTTGGGTATTGTGTTTGGGTATTGTCTTGTGTATTGTATTGTGGGAGTGTATAGTGTGTTACAGTAAAGATGTTATATTAGACTCCGTGTATAGTGGTCCGTGTATAGTCCTATTTGGGACCATCCTGCGCTGCTGGGATCCAACATAGGTGGAGGCGCTGCACCGAAGAGAGAGAGATATCACACCAGGCTCCCAGAAGCAGAGGCTTAGGCCTCCTGCACGCCAACAGGTACAGCAGCAGGCGTAGTTCCCTTAGTCATAGGGAAAGGGGGCTACATTAGAATCCCAGGTGAGCTGATACGTAATAAAAAGACATCTTGTCTGAACTAACAAACTAACTAACATGATTAGCTCTGGCAGTTCATGCAACAAACAGTTTCGTGCTCCATTGGATCTCCAGAGGTCAAATGTATTTTCTTTTTACTGCTCACAGAATGGTTTGCCCTTTTGTGATACTTTCTAAAGAGTCAATATAAAAATAAAAATAGAGATTGTTTCATCTTACTGTCTTGAGTCATCCTCTGAACATATAAAAAGAACAAGGATACAAATAATATACTGTATGATGTGAATAGAAGAGGATATTCCTATACGAATGTGTTCTTTTTCAATAATAACAAATTGTAGCAGATTTTTGTGCTCACTGGCAGAAATGTAAAGCAGCAGTCACCCCTAAACAGCTATAAAATAGTTTTTTTTAACATCATGATTTATATTAAAATACATAATTTTTCCTGTTCTATTTGTGATCCAAATGTCTTTTTAACAAAGGCAGCATCAGCCTCTTGAATCTAACAAGGTTAAGATCACTGCGGCCCTAGCAACATGTACAGCTGACAGCCTAAATAGATTCATGTTTGCATTATTGCCTTTTGCTTTATGGAAACCTTCCAGCTTGAAGGCATCTATAGGTTTTGGGTTGTACGGATGATAGGCATCCTCTTTAACATTAAACTGTAACAACAACCATTCAAGTGTTGCATTTGTGCCCTAACTAGAATTTACTAAGAAGAAGTTTTTATTCAAAATGCACATAAACACATCTATCTGTGACGATGCGCGGAACACGCCCCCTGCGGCATGTTCCCTCCTTACCTGTTGAACTTCTGATCGCCGCCCTCTAGCGGCGAGTCAAGATTATCTGATGCCTCTCTGTATGGCGTGCGCCGCCCTCTAGCTGCGAGTCAAGACTCACTGTGTGGCGGGCGCTGCCCTCTAGCTGCGAGTCAAGATCCTGTGTCTTTAAGTATTCTGAAGCAAGCGTCGCCATCTTGCTTTCTGGCAAATCCTGCCCTCTTCCTGCTGACAGGTAGTAAGCCTCTCTCTGGCTCTCATTGCTATCAGCTGCCGCTCCTCTTTAAATAAGTCAGTTGCTACCTGCCCTGGTCCCCCTGATCCTCACTTGTGGAAAACTCACACCCCGCGGTGGTGCCTGAGAACGCGCGCATTCCCGCTCTGCTGCCAGAGCATGTGCGCACATGCAGCTGGGCTAGTCGTGTCTCTGATCTTGGCTTCACACCTCCGGACGCGTTGCGCATTCTCCTACGTGCGCCGAACCCCAGCTGCGCGGCAACTACTCCTATATCGTGTCTCCTGCGGCATCCCCACCTCGCTATCGGGTCCCTTCCTTTCTCTCGGCTTGTGTGTAGGAGCACAAGCGTGACACTATCTTCGTCTGATGACGTCAAACGTCGGCTTCGAAGCCGAATTGACCTGCATCACAATCATATGCGTGTTCGTGAGGAACCGAACCTCACTTCCTCAGGGAAAGACGTGATAACACTAGGCAAGCTCGCAAATGCTTAAATACCAGGTTTGTAATATCTCTCTCTTTCTCTTCCTGTCCTTGCTCAGACCATACACCTTCTTTATAATGTCATAAGACAGTATTACAATTTTAAAATAACATTCATAGAGATACTAATAATGATGGTAGACACTCAGATCCATTTGTTCGTAAACATTGTACACAATACATTATATACATTATATACATTTGAATATGGAATAATATTAACATGTCAGTTGCAATTATAATACCCAACTGTTATAATATACTAATCAATGTAAGATTAATTTGATGTGTAACTTTCTACATTATGTATTTTTTTTTTTAACAAATATTTAATTGGTTTTCCAGTGGGGTTACAAGAAGCATTCCCAATCATTTTCGGGAGGTATGTTTATCCGACACAGTGTGCATACAGAAAAAAAAAAACAATTCTATAAGAACCTGTACAGAAAAAACTGCATCGAACATACCAACACAGTAACTCCGCTTAACTCTTTTGAGAAGAAAGAAAAGGACAGGCAGAGAAAGGGAGGGGTGGAGAGGAAGGGTGTGGGGGGGGGGGGGGGGGAGGGGGAGAAGCGGGGAGGCAGCGCAGGGAGCTAGTGATTCCAGTGGAAGGGCCATCGGGCCTTTTCTAGGCCTAATTTTTATACTATTTTAGTTGTAGGGCCACTGGTCCCAAACCCTGTTGAACCGGTCCAGTCTCTGGTTCAAGAGAGCCAATAGGTACTCCATCAGTTTAACCTCACTTGTTCTATGGAGCACCATCTGTTTGGACGGGGGTTTTATTTTTTCTAACTGGCTGTGAGTGAGCAGCGAGCTGCCGTGAGCACGTGTGAGATTAGTTTTCCAAGAGGAGCTGAGACTGACTCCATCGGTTTTGCAAGAAGAAACACCAGGGGATCTAGGCGGACCTCCTCTCCTGTTATTTCCTCAATTAGTGAGCGGATCATGCTCCAGAATATCTGGACCTCTACATTATGTTTTTTATGTATTTTATATATTTTATTATTTTGAGACCAGGGTACTTAAATGTGATTGATAACAACACAGCTAGATCAATATCTAGATTTAACCCACTAGGGGTCATAGTATGGAGATGATGTATCCACAAAGTTTATCTTCTGCACAACATGTTAAAGCGAATTCCTTCTCTCAAGCCACTGGATACATATTTCATTTCTTTAATCTGTAGACCTTGGGAACTCTGACTGTGTATTGCAAATAAGTACAGCTCAACCCCGTTATAGCGCGATCCGCATATAACGCGATCAGAGTGTGGCTCCACTGCCGCGTGATGACTTACCCGACATCTGCAGCTCTCTCCTCTCCCTGCTTCATCAGGCTTAACTCATGTGCACGACACACATCTCCAAGGTTTTTTTTTAGAACATTCAATGCTTTATTGCTAACGGAGACACACACACATCCTCCCCTACACAAATAATTTTAGCATACCATGCAGGACTTGAACCCATGATCCTTAATACACTGGTAGCGATTCTTTACCTGCTACATGAGAATCCCTACTAGTGTATGAAGGGTCATGGGTAAAATTATTATTTTATTTTAATTATAATGTACTATTTATAAATTATTATTTTATTTATTTTGTAATTTTACCTTACCATGCAAGAATTGAACCCATGAGCCTTCATACACTAGTAGGGATTCTCTACTACTAAACCACAGTACTGCGTGTGTGTATTTAAAAAATATATATATAAATAAATAAAACCTTGGAGATGTGCGCCGAACACATGGATGAAGCAGGGCAAGAGGAGAGCTGCAGAGAGGACAGAGCTGCAGATGCCGGGTAAATCCTTGCGTGGCAATCATTTCGTGATCCCAGTTATAATGCGGTCTCATTATGTGGACCCCGAGCACCACGTTATAATGGGGTTCAGCTGTATTTGGATACCCTGTGTTGTAGAAAGCCTTTCAACATTTATCTTGTGTTCAAACAATCTGTCCTTGAGTGTCTTTTTAGTCCTTCCCACGTACTGCAAATTACACTGGCATTCTTGTAACATATGTTGTGTGGTAGTTTATAAATTATTTTATTTAATACAACCCCCCTGTTTAAGTTTAAAGGACATTTTTATTATCAACTAGGTCCAAAAATTTACAGGTAGTACAAATGTTGGGCTGTGACATCAGGGCCTCACT
Source organism: Ascaphus truei (assembly GCF_040206685.1). Classification (NCBI taxonomy): domain Eukaryota; kingdom Metazoa; phylum Chordata; class Amphibia; order Anura; family Ascaphidae; genus Ascaphus; species Ascaphus truei. The sequence goes on along the minus strand of NC_134484.1, from coordinate 27,143,486 downwards.
ACAAGAGGTCCTTAATCTGTACCCAGGTCTTTTAGTACTGCTGCATCCACATCAGAAGATCTCCTGTGGGGGACAGGATGTAGCAGTGCACTGCCTGAGAGTAAAAAAAGATGGGAGCCAGATCGCAGAAAAAAAGATTTATTTGGCTGTCAGCCACATTTAAAATAGAGATGCAGGAACCTCTAGTGCATTTCACGCACTTGTGCGCTTTTTCAAAGAGTAATGTTCCTCCTTGTAAAATGAGATTAAATAGATCCGTCAGACCGGATGCTCAGCCTGTGTTCCACCAAAAGGACTCCCCATGAAGTGGGAAGCCAGTAAAGCAATGATGGAATTGAAGTGGCTCGAATTGTTACAAGTAGAGGGTTGATTGCTGGATCGCATTCATTAACCCTGCCTTCTGTTGTCTTTGGCATGGTTATATTGTTACATTGTGTATATATATAATAGAAATTGACTGTTCTTGTCAGCAATTAGCTTGTTTGGGAATCACTCATAAGAATCAACTGTAATCTCCCTTTTTCTCACAACATGGAAGACTCAGATGACTTATCACTGACAAACATTGAAAGCACACATAAAAAAATACATTTATGCCTTTAATTGCACTGATAATACTGGATGGAAACAAAAAAAAGCAGCATATGTCTTTGAAGACTCTAATAATATACCACAAGAGGATTTTACTGATTTATCTTTATGCTTCTCTATACTTGAGAAATCTCTGAGTCCGTCTCTGGTGGGACATCACCAGTTAAAAGTGAAAAGAATCCCTAGAGGGTTAAGGATAAAAAAGATTCCTTCATTTGTCTTTAATTCAAAAGAATTGGAAGATAACTGGATTAAGATGTTGGATGATTGTTCTACTAAATTTATACAGTTAATTATACAGTGCAAACATACAGAAAAAGTGGTTTTGGAAGACAACATAAAATAATTACAATCACAGCTGGACAAATTCCAAACTATAGAAGATATTATTAAATATTAGAAGATAAAAAATAAACTGCCCCAACGGACAAAATCAATGGAGAAGGAAGTTATGGATAAAAAACTAAAAAAAAGATTGAACGAGATAAATTGGATTATGAACGTCATCAAATATACATTTGGCAGAAGCCTAATTCTTTTAACAGATCGGGCGACAGATTCCAACGGAAACCGGTATGCAAACACGAGGGATCCCATAATTGATCAGCATCTCGGCGGTCGATCCTAAAAAAGAACAAATCATCCGACATATCCAGCATATTTGATGCGTCGGATAGTGACAGCAGGTCACATGTCGTTTCCTTCTCCACCGATAGAACCTTCGGCAGACACGAAAACTACAGACCCCAGGAACAAGAATCCATTTATAATCAAGGCAACAGAAGGTAATAACCTCCTCATCTATGTTTGACAGCTATGAGGCAAAAAACGGAAGAGGACTAAAATGAACGCACAGAAAGAGGGGCGTACATAAACAGAAGAAACCATCTTAGATTAATCCAATACTAACATCATTAATATTTCAGGGATGGAGATCACAAAAGGAGAAATTTCACTTCTTAGCAAAGGACTTAACTTTGCTCCTTATGAAAACTTTAGTTTATTTGAAACTATTATAGACTTACAAAAATTTGTGAAGAAACTTACCCTCAAAACATTCTTTAATGTGAAAAGTAACGATGGTGGTGGGCGCACTCCCGGCGACGATGACCCTGGGGCGAGTGAAGCCGCTCCCCCCAAGGGGGGTTGCCCTGCTTGCTGCACTCACCACATTTTCAGATCTGTGTACCTTTCACTACATTAATTCTTTATTGGATGCAGATCAATGATACTAACTCTTTTGAAAATGTATTTTCCTTCTGTTTAGATTCTTTTGATTCAGGGCTCAAAAACAAATCAGTCTTCTATCCCTAATATATTAAGGGATCTCATATCAAAACTTTTGAAACATTTGTGGAGCGTGATCTACATATACTAGCACAGGGGTATACATTATCATCTGGTCATTATTCCAATATGACTAAAGACGAACGTTTAGAATGACAATATGAAAATAAAGAAATCATTATAAAGAGTGCCGATAAGGGTGGAGCGAAAGTTGTTCAAAATTCTGATGACTATATGAAGGAAGCCGTGAGGCAATTAAATGATCATGTCTCATACCTAAAACTTAAGTGTGACCCAACTAGTGTTTTTCTGTCTCAAATCAAAAATACTTTGGACCTAGGAGTCATACTCCAAGTGCTGAATGAAAAAGAAAGATCTTTCTTATTTGTTACTTACTAATCCCATAATTACTATATTCCATCATCTCCCAAAGATCCACAAATCCTTGATATGTCCATCAGGTTGGCCTATCATATAAAGTTTAGGATCTTTGGGAGATGGACTATCCAGGGATGTGTACCATTTTCTCCAGCCATTGGTCCACAAATTACTATCATATCTCAGGGACTCCACAGATTTAATCAATTCACTTTCAGATTTCAATTGGTCACCACACTTCCATTTGGTCACTTTAGATGTCACTTCACTATACACTATAATCAATCACACTCAAGGCATTACCACCATTCGACATTTCTTAGCCACTTCATACATCTCACCAGCACAGAGCACTTTTATCACTGAATGAATTTTATTTCTCCTTACACATAATTATTTTTTATTCGACACTCAATATTACCTACAGTTACAAGGCACAACCATGGGCAATTCATTTGCACCTTCATATACAAACTTATTAATGGGATTTTGGGAAAACACTCACATTTATGGTGGCACCAACATTTATCATCGGAACATTAAATTTGACCGTTGATTTATTCACGACTTGTTCCTTATTTGGGAAGGGGGCGCTACTCTTTTGGATACATTTGTGGAGTCCCTCCATTGCAATAATTACAATTTAACATTTACTTATGTTTCTCATGCTCATCACATTGATTATTTAGATGTAACATTGACATAGACAAATCCCCCCACATCTTCCGCAAGACAAACTCAAGGAATTAATTTCTTAAAGCTACCAGTGCCCATCCCAAACCTTTGATTTGTGGGATTCCAAAGGGACAATTTTTAGAATAAGAAGAATATGTTCAAATTGGAACAATCAAGGAACTTGCTATCAGATTCCTTCAGAGAGGATATAAGAAGACTGATATTCAAAATGCTTTTGTAATGCTTTTTTCGCTAAGCAAGCAGATCTACTAAAGGGAAATGCCAAAGATAATAGAGGTACAGAAATGCCGCTATCAATCATTACTCTATACAGCAGACATGCTAATGAAATCAAATCCATAATTAATAAACATTGGGACATTCTGAAACTTGATAAAGATCTTACACCCTTTGTTTATAAAAAACGTGATTTGTTTTCAAGAAAGCCAGAACCCTGTCAACATACATATCGCCAAGCCTCTGTACTCACAAACGCCTCAAACTATGGGTTTTACACCACCTCTAGGTTTCCAAAAGTGTGGCCACTGTAGTATTTGTATTTACACAAAACCAATCAAACATGTAACATCAGCCGTGACAATAACAGACACAAAATAAAATAATTTATTACGTGTAACACAAAATTTGTGATTTATATCCCAAGATCTGGATGCGGCAAAAAATACATTGGACTAACAATTCGACCGTTAAAACTTCGAATAATGGAGCATATCAGGTCTACAGTATAAAGAAAAAAGATCCACAATTTGCAGTGTCTTAACATTGTTCAGAATGTCCACAGAGCGATTTAAAAACATTTATTTTCAGTGGGATTGAACATGTTCCTTTACCCATTAGAAGAGGTGATCGCCAGAACATCCTCAACCAGAGATAGAAATGTTCTGGTTTTACACTGCATCTCTATTTTAAATGTTGCTAACAGCCAAATAAATCTTTTTTTTTTCCGCGATCCGGCTCCCATTGTTTTTTTATATTCAGGCAGTGCACCGCTACATCCTGTCCCCCACAGGAGATATTCCGATATTCTACACGTGAGTTGGATGCACGCCATATCGGACTCTTCAATCAACAATGTCGTGAGTAATCTCGGAATATTCTGTTTACTTGAGGATTTTACCTTTAATTTCATGTTTATGGTCTAGGTCCAGGAGGAATATATTGCCGTACTGGAAGGGGGTCTGTTTTATCCACTTTCGTGGGACTGCAGGCATCCCATCCACAGCTACTCTCTGGAGCACATTATGTCCCTTTGAACATTATTACCTTCATGTAATCATCCAACTGTCCGGACCTACCAGTTTTTGCCTTAAATGTATGGCTTTATTTGGCTTTATCAGTCAATGAACTAGTTTTTTTCTGAGCACTGATTCAGGGACTGTTGTTCCCTTTTTTTGTGAACTGCTGCCTCCACAGCCTGTAGCGTAGACCCAACCCTGAAATACTACTATGTGTTTGTCCTGAGATGTATGTGTGACTAACCATATCTAGTCTGTTAATAAACTTTTGGTCTTATTATGGGTAACACCCAGGAACAGACACAGAACAGAAGGGAGCAAATGCTCTTTTAGTCCATGTGAATGGCTCAAAGTGATCCAAAATTACATTCCAGGACAAAACCGTGCACAGGGAAAAGCACTGAAGGAAAGGGGCAAGGAGTGGCCCTGGCTAACTAGCTCATTCCACTTGGTAGCCGCCTTGCTATTTGGCTGCTATTATGGGGACCGCCATCCACTGACTGTGGGTGCCCCAAACAAATAGGGTCCCTTTAAGGGACATAAATGACAAAGCAGCTAGTTGCCTTCTAGCTACATAGCCCTGTGAGGTATGGATAGCCACCCACTGAATCTGGAGTCAGTCAGCCAGTCTCTCTCTTTCTCTCTCTCTTTCTCTCTCTTTCTCTCTCTTTCTCTCTCTTTCTCTCTCTGTTTCTCTTTCTCTCTCTCTCTTTCTCTCTCTCTCTTTCTCATCAGTCCTACTCGAGGATTGACTTCTTCCTAGGTACCTTCTTCCTGTTCTCCAGGCGACGTCCCAGTCAAATATTGGCTCAATCTCTTGGTCTAGGTAGAAGAACATTGTTTAGATATAGTGCTCAAATGACAGGATTTGTAATAAACAATAATTTCTTCATTGAAGGTAATAGGCTGGGTTTAAGGTATATAAATGAGTGAGGTATATATGGGTGAGTGTGTAGTCTGAGACCTGAATAAATGTCCTGGGGAGTGTGGGTAATGGAGATATATGAGCCCCACCCCCTCACTGCCAATATGGACTGGTACTGACACTTTGCATAAACACACCAATAAAATACCTCTATGTACTGTTTAAAGGTACAACTCACGTGACCTTGCCCATTGTGCCTTCTGGAATGCGTGCTTCTGCCAGTAGAAATGATTCAGGTAGCCACAGGTGTAGAAGTGCAGCGCACAGCAAAGAACTGGATCCACAGGACAGCAGCAGTATGATGAAAATAAAAGTTCTTTATTAGAAAATCATGGTGCAGACAGGTATGGGTGCAGAAAAAACCTCTGTCTCTAACGCGTTTCACGCCTTGCTGGCGCTTCGTCGGAGAGTACAGTAAGGTGGGCTATGCTTGCCCTCTTATAGTGATCCCAAATAGCTCAATTTGGGACCTCCGTGTGAAATTTGTAAACCGGAAGTGACGCGACTATCTTGGTACACCGGAAGTGACGTGTCGCAATGCGCGAGTCACTACTGTTTACCGGCTGTATTAGCATTAGTATGCGCGTCATCTAACCTCATGGGGGAGTTGACAGGAAGAATCTTCATTAGCTTCATTGCCATTCTTCCTGTCAACTCCCCCATGAGGTTAGATGACGCGCATACTAGTAGTGACTCTCGCATTGCGACACGTCACTTCCGGTGTACCAAGAAAGTCGCGTCACTTCTGGTTTACAAATTTCACACGGAGGTCCCAAATTGAGCTAATTGGGATCACTATAAGAGGGCAAGCATAGCACAGCTTACTGTACTCTCCGACGAAGCGCCAGCAAGGCGTGAAACGCGTTAGAGACAGAGGTTTTTTCTGCACCCATACCTGTCTGCACCATGATTTTCTAATAAAGAACTTTTATTTTCATCATACTGCTGCTGTCCTGTGGATCCAGTTCTTTGCTGTGCGCTGCACTTCTACACCTGTGGCTACCTCAATCTCTTGGTCTGACCACGCCCCCATTGATATGTCGCTCTCTCTACCATTTGTTAAGAATTCCCACTACTAGTGGAAATTAAATGACTCATAGTTACATAGTAGATGAGGTTGAAAAAAGACATAGGTTCATCAAGTTCAACCTATGCTAAATTTAGACAACAGATACTTTATCCTATATCTATACTTACTTATTGATCCAGAGGAAGGCAAACAAAAAACCCCATTAAGGGGAAAAAATAATTCCTTCCTGACTCCAATAATTGGCAATCGGATTAATCCCTGGATCAACATCCTTCCCATGTATACTTATTTGGTATATCCCTGTATACCTTGCCCATCTAAAAAGATGTCCAACCTTTTTTTGAACAAATCTATTGTATCTGCCATCACAGTCTCCATGGGTAATGAATTCCATATTTTAACTGCCCTTACTGTAAAGAACCCTTTCCTTTGTTGCTGGTGAAATTTCCTTTCCTCCAACCTTAAGGGATGGCCCGAGTCCTTTGAACTGCCCGTGGGATGAATAGTTCTTTTGAAAGCTCTTTGTCCCTGAATATATTTGTATATAGTTATCATATCCCCTCTTAGACGCCTCTTTTCTAATGTAAATAAATCTAATTTAGCTAGCCTCTCCTCATAAGTTAGATTGTCCATCCCCTTTATTAATTTGGTGGCTCTTCTCTGCACTCTCTCTAGTTCCATAATGTATTTTCTTAGGATTGGTGCCCAAAATTGTACTCCATATTCAAGGTGAGGTCTTACTAATGCTTTGTAAAGGGGCATAATTATGTTTACTTCCCTTCCATCCATTGCCCGTTTGATGCAAGATAAGATCTTGTTTGCCTTTGCAGCTACTGCATGACATTGGGCACTATTGCTAAGCCTGCTGTCTACAAGCACATTCACAGACGACGCATGTAAAATAATAATAATTATTATATATGTAAAATAATAATATTTATTATTATTATTATTATTAAATAATATGCAAGGAGAAGAGACAGTGTGAAACAAACAAAAAATGGGCAAGAAGCAATCTCCCTTTAATATGTCCAATACAGAACTACAGATGCAGCGGCCGTTATTCGAACATATCACGCATTGTATACCTCGGAATACCCATGTCATGGCGCATCATTACCGCGTGTTGACACGTTTTTATCAAGTGAGAGAATGGCATTTTAGTGTTCTAGTTTTCAAACACCTGCAAATTGACACAGTACTGTACTGTACACATTACAATTCATTCATTTCTGCCACGGAAATGCGAAGAATTGCAGCCGAAGAAATCGGGATCCATGAAATTCAAACAAAGCAACCGTGTGATTGGCCGTTTGGAGTAGAGCAGCGCACACAAAACTGGCTCCTTTATATGTTCGAATAACGGCCGCTGCATCTTTAATAGTCTTTCTACCTTCCACTGTCACACCTAGACCCACACTCTCCCTCGCTGTCAATAATATCCTAATCTCATCAATAATACCCTAATCTTATCAACACCTCAAACCCACTGCCTAGGCTGCCATCTCCTTCATTCCTCACATTCAATCCCTCACTAAGTCCTGCCATCTCCACTTCCGAAATATCGCTGCAATACACCCTGCAGGATACAGGTTTAAACAGTTTAGGATCACGGCAGGAGGAAAGCACCAGTGTAGTCTGTCAGGTTGGGGTTAGGGCATGCATCGGTCATGAACATAGTCAGGCAGCAAGCAGGTCAGATGGATTGGATATGCTCAGACAGTAAGGCTGGATGCAAAGGGCAAAACTACATTGACTGGCAGCTAGGCAGTGGAAGTGATCTGTAAGGTGTAAGGTCAACGTATGAAACCACAGTGGAACTATCCAGCAACTGATTTACAGGTAGCTCACAGCTAGAACTGCTCCCCTGAATTGCAGAGGTCGTGACTTCTGATCCCTTCGGGCCCGACACAACCTCTCACTCCCTACCACGTAGCCATCCGAATCTCCCCCAGCTTTCAGTTATCTAAAAATGCACCTTTTTAGGGAAGCTTATCTGGCATCCCCTTAACATCCACTCCCACCCACCACCTCAAACCCTTTTGGGACTAGCAGTAGAGCTGGACTAAACCCCATAACCTCCACACATCCAAACCTAAATGGAATCTGATTTGCGGCTGGACCATACCCCATCCTGAGGCATAGCCGTCCCACAATGAGCAGCCACTTCAAATTTTGCTTCAACATTGCCCCTTATTCCCTCTAGAGTTCAAGCTCTCAGTAGCAGGGCCGTCATTACCTTTTGTATCTTTTTGCTCTTGTTTGTCATTCTGTATATGTAATATACATAACTCTGTAACCCCATTGTACCACTCTGTGGAATGTGTTGATGCTTTACAAAGAAATGATAATGATGATAACAACAGGAATGTGCTATTCTACATTATCACTACCATTGAATGCTATGAAAATGGTGTGATATTCTGCATTATAACAGGATATGTTGCATTATCAGTGGGAGCAAATAAGTCTACTCCACCTGTACATTTGTTTATGAAAGTGTGAAATAATTACAATACCGTGCATTTATACAATACATACAAATTATGCAAGCAAGGAAGAATACTGTATCTATTTCTAGTTTTAGGCTTCAAATAATTTATTGTGTACTTCATGCTCTTTTAATTATGTGTTAATCACTGTATAATGTATTGCCAACAGCAAATCCAAAATAATCCCATGCTGATTCAAATCCAAATCTAAAATTAGAGTAAATAAATAGACATGTAAGACTTGAGACATCTTAATGGTATTTATTTATGTATTTTGATACTTGTGAGGAAACAATATATTCAGACTTACCCATTTTCAATTATGTCCTTGGTATGATCAGGGCCGCCAACTGGGTGGGTCTGCCGGGGTTGGCGTCCTGGGCCCGGTAAATCGGGGGGGGGGGGGCCCGGACGGCTGGCACTGCAAGTTGGGCCTGACCTCGGAAGTTCGGCGTTGGACAGAGGGATAGAGGCATCCAGGCTGCTGCTCTGTGTGCTGCATCCCGGCTGCTGTGTGCCGTAAGCCTCTGTCAAGGGTGCGTCTTCCCCAGGGGAAAAACTCAGTTGACTGTTCAGTGGGCACCCCACGCACATGCTGGAGGCTCAGAAGCTGCAATTAGTCTCTCCTTTCAGCCCAGCTCAGAAGATAGAGAGAAGCCTCTTAATCTCTAGAGAGGGCAGGAAGCGCCCACTGAGCTGCTGACATATTTGAAGTGTGTGGCAAAGTTGGAGGACAGCAATGGTGAGTGTCCTGTTTGAGAAGCTGGGATACATGTGGAGTGTGTGGTGAGTAAAAAGGTGAGTATAACCTGTGAGGGTGAATGTGGAGTGAGTAAGAGGGTGTGTGACTGTGGTGGGTATGTACTTGTGAAAAGGATGGTGAGTGTATGTGTATAAGCAAAGAGGGGAGTGAGGTCTGAAGAGCAGGGATGTCCCAAGGCTTTAACAATCCTTCAGGAGTGTCCATGCCCACTGATCTATAGGGAAGCAATGAAACTTTGCAAATATCATTTGTTTTTAAAGTAAAAAAAACATTTATTCGTATGTACACCTGATTATTTTTAATTTACATTGCCTCCCCAAGGCTCTACAGCAGGGGTGCGCAAACTTTCCCCGCTGCGCCCCCTGCCTCCTCTCCCCCACAGCTCGCGCCCCCTCTATACCTTGTCTTTGGTGTCACGTCGACGCCACCTTGTCATGGCGATGCGTCACAGAAGACAAGGTAAGGGGCATTGCAGAGGCCTCACGCGATCCCCCGGCATTTCATTTAAATGCATTAGAGAAGAGTGCAGGGCCTCTGCAGCCGCCGCACCCTCCCCCCACCCCCCATTGGAATGTCTTGTGCCCCCCCCCCAGCTCTACAGCATTAGCAACACAGTGCAGGGAGATAATATGCATTATACACAGAGTTACTGCACCGACACACTTTATTTGAGCAAATACCCAGTATGTACCTGGCAGATACCTGGAATGCGCCGCTCCTCACCTCTGACAAGCCCCGTTGCGTTTGCCTTCCCAGCCTGGGTTCATGCCTGGCTGACGGGCGGCTGATCTGTTAAATGATAATGATTAGGATTTAATAGGCTGCAATGCTTCGCGTGTCTACCAGATGGCATAAATTCATGAATTGTAATGCAGTATATATATATATATACTGTGCAGTATTGCAGCCAGCGGGAATAAAATGCTTCAATCCCTGCCTGGAAAATACCTCAATGCACTCGGGCAGAAAACAGTCACAAACCTCAATACACCCGGGTATACCCGAATTCGTGGGACTAGCCGAGCTCGAATAAAGTGTGTCGCCAGTGTAGTCCATGGCAATTCCGAGTTCTGCAGAGTTTACAATCTAAATGGAATAATGGGAGACTTACAGTACAGAGAAGTGTACAAGCAAGTTCAGTATATAACAAATATGAAAAGAAAATCTTCAAATCGCTTAATAGCGTTTATACAGTACCTTTCGTAGATAACTTATTCTTATAAAAACAACTCTATTCTTATGGTCAAGCAAAGCCTGAGATAAAGAATTGTGCATATGAAAAAAAATTGACGTTCCAATGTTGGCAAAAAATGTGGGTGAATTTGGACAACTGGAAAGATAATCCAAGATAAATTCAATACTCCAGCACAATCCAAAGACATTATCTGCGGCAAACATGCAAAACATGCCATCTAGTCCTTGTTAGGAATAATACTATTATACTTATAGTAAGTAGCAGCAACTGAGCATGCAAAGCGAATGTTATATAAAGCATATCCCATTTATATAAGGACTTATTTAGTGTTCACACGCCTATCAGTATGATAAAAGCAAAAGCGATTTTAAGTTATGTTGAATCACCTGTGTACAGAATCAGTGAGTCATTTTACCTTGGGGTAAGCGAAAATGAGACAGCTCCTACACATAATGTTTAAGCAATTGGTGCAGCAAAAAAACTACATTAGATGCCTAGATTACTTAGCATTTGAGAAAATGGTAATTAGCACTGATTTAAGCACTCTATATTTACTTAGGTATACAGAGGTTTTGACAGAGACCATAATTACTTAGATAAAAAGTTGTGACTAGCTGCTGCTGCCTAAGCACTCACGAGGAATAGTAAAAGAAAAACTGTAATATCTTATATCAGCAATATAAACTTTTCATACAGAAAGTAAGAAGCAGAGTTTGCTGAGCACTTCACAATCTTGGGGATCAGCAGTTTGGAGAGTGACACTATTGGGCATATTTGCTGCTTTGTCTTTCTGTCTCTCGGTTGGTGTATATATTATAGATTTGAGATTTTTTTTCCGCAGATATTTGCGAATCTGATAACATTTGCGTAATGTATTTTTTCATAAAAAATATTTCACGGAAACGGTAATATTCGCAAAAAAATTAGTAAACGCCAAAGTGCAATGAAAGAAACAGAAACGGGTAGTCCTTTGTATACTACCATTTTTATTGACAAATGATGGTGAAAGTAACTTATTTCTGCAGTCTATTTTTGTGTATCGGAGAACAAGGAAAAGAATCCCAAAAGATGCACTCACTGGAAATTGGAACTCAAAATAAATACATTTTAATGATATCAAGAAACAAAAATCCTAATTAAAACCTAACAGAAGGAGCGCATGTTTGTCACAGCGAAGTATGGAGTGCTAACTAAAAGCCTGTTACTGGGTAAGACACTGTATTAATGATCCAGGCAGAAGGCTTAGTAGTGGTGACCTGGTGGTAGTGATGGTATAGGATGGTATCTGCTCAGGTAAGTATGGTATATACCTTCAGAGGTACTCATGAAGGTATTCACACTAGATCAAAAATGGGGCAGGTGCACAGAGCCGAACTGAGTGCTGATGTGCCACTTCATTGGCATATAGCCAATAAAGAATATATCACTTGTGAGCACATTCACATGTCTTAGACAGGTCTGCAACCCTGCCTTTCAACCATTATCACGTACTGTAGCATACAGTGTTTCCACTGCAGCAAGGGATTCTGGGAAATGACATGCAAATGAGCACACGTGTCACCTTTTGCCTGGAATATCCATTCACACGAAGCCCATTTAATCTGAGGCATTGCCGTTCACACAGCTTTTAAGCACAGCATTAAATGGGCTCAATGTGAATGGATATTCCAGGCAAAAGGTGACACATTGTGTGCTCATTTGCATGTCATTTCGCAGAATCCCTTGCTGCAGTGGAAACACTGTATGCTGGGTGATAATGGTTGAAAGGCAGGGTTGCCGACCTGTCTAAGACGTGAATGTGCTCACAAGTGATTATATATATATATATATATATATATATATATATATAAAATCAAAAAATAAATAGATGATACCGTTCTGTGGCTAACGAAATGCTTTTATTTGTGCGAGCTTTGAGAAAGTCCCATGTCGCAATGAAACGCGTCAGAGTGGTCTTATCCATGATGTCCAGCCTTTTTTTGTAATAAAATTTATTTTTTAATCTACCAAACTTGTGTCGGTACAAGGGAGTAGTGACCATTCATTTTTTCTACCTTATCCATTATCTCGGAATGGAGCACACAGAGGTCTCATAATGTTAGCAGGTGCTGATCATCATTATTCAGCAGAAGTGGTATCCCGAAGATCTATGCGCCGGACCGCACTGCATGCTGGATCCCCAGTCATAGAACACAGCTGTTGGCTCTCTGGACGCGGCCCTAGACGAACTACATGCCGTAGTGCATTGTGTGCCGGGTCTCCAGTCAAGCGCAGCTGATTGTTCCCGTGACGTCATCTCGATCGACCGGCTGGGGAGTTAGTGCGACTGCCAGACAGCAGAACGGTAGCGGTATCCATTAGAACCTTGCGCAGGAGCGCCCTGCTTCCCTGGTTCCAGCAGCCATGTACCCGCATTGTAGGAGGACATGTGCAGAGGTACACAATGGAGACTGTTGTAACGTGAAATCATAACAAGGCTTTATTGTGCCTGTCGAATAAAACACAGCAAAAAAACAACATAAGCAAAATAGTGTGCCAAACAAAGAAAACCTATCTCTGCTTTGGAGACTATCTACACATGTAGCTCAGCCCTCTCTGACTGGATTGGTTAGCTAGGCTCCTTTCCAGCCCCAAATCATGGAGACATTTATCAATACACAGACCTAGATAATAGTCTTATATGAAAAAGTCTTATCTGTTAGCTTGGCAGCTGTAGGGGAAGCTTCTCTGCTCTCCTGGATCCGCTCAGGGTAGCCTTCAGTTTCTCATGCTGCTTTGCGGGGACATACTGGGTAATCAGACGTTCCTGCAGCACTTGAATTTCTTTATCAGCCTGCAGATTGTCTTCCTGCAGAGTTCGCTGCTTCTCCTCGGCCTTCTCGAGGTGCGTACGCAGACCTTGCAGTTGGTTCTGCAGTCAGTGTTCTGCTTCAAACTTCTCACCTTCCAAAAGTCTATTTATTTCTTTAAGCTCGTGCAGCTTTTCATTTTTTTCCTTGACATCGTTTGTCAAATTAAAATTTTCTTCTTTTTCAGTCTCTGTACTATTCAGGGCCTTCTTGCAGTCCTCCTTCCATTAACGCACATCTGCTTTGAGAATGACAGTCTCCTGGCGTGAGATTTCCTTCCCTAGGTTGAGGGTCTGAAGCTCCTTCTGAGAGACTTTGAGATCTGTCTTAAGATTGACAATCGTTTCTTTAGATATGTCCAGCTCCTCAGTGAGACTGTGTAGTTCCTTTCTGGAAACTTCCAGATCTGTGCGGCAGCTGTTGGTCTCATGATGTGAGGCATCCAGTGCTCTGCGGAGTGTCTGAAACTCTTTCTGAGATACGTCCACCTCTGTCCGGACATTGTTGACCTTCCTGTTGTGAGGCATTCAGCTCTACGCGAAGAGTGTGAACCTCTTGCTGAAAGACTGTCATCTGCTTTAGTGCCTCCCCATACTTCCGCTTCAGCTGAGTCATCATTTTATCAGATTGGCTCTGCTTTTCATCCATGGCAGAAATAGTAGCATTTGCAGTATCTAGCTCTGTCTTGAGATCGTCCAATTTTGTCCTGGCTGCAGAGTACATTGCGAGCACATGTTCCTGTAGCTTCACGTTATTTTTCAATAGCTCCGCGTAACCATCTTTCTTTTGTTTCAGTCGTTCACGGAGTATATCACAGTCACGCCTGGCATTTTTCAGGGCATCCTCAGGGCTGGTCAAGGGATCGACACTCACTGGTTCTGGCTCCGCTTCCCTGGGATGGTTGGTTGAGGGTTCCTCACTGTTGGCACCGGACAGATACTTATTTGGGGTACACGACTTCTGCCTTGGGCCCTCTGGATATTCGGTTTACCGCGGGACGAATTCTCCATTTTCTCTAGGCTGCAGGGCAACTCGGCCCCCCTTTTCCTCCACAGGATCTGCGGACGTGTCTGTTCCTTCCACGGCAAGTGAAGAACCGCTTTTCTTTTTACGCCTTTTTGATTTGGATGACACCGTCCCTTCAGGGATACTGGGGTCTCCATCTTCATTTGAAATTTTAGCAGCGTCACTGGATCCACCCGGCTATTCTTGCAACTGTAATAGCTGACGGAAATATTCGGTGATCCACTGCTCCCGCTCTTTCTTCTGCTGATCATATTCGTCATCAAAGGGAGCGGTCTTTTCGGTTCGTGCCGAGTTCAGGCACCCCCCATTCTTGGGGTGTTTTATGGGTGTGACTCGGTTCGGGTTCCCCGTAAGAGATGTCTTCCTCTTTATTGGACTGGAAGGGCCACTCTTCCATGGGGTAGGGTTCATTACAGGAACGCTGCATCTTGTCCTCCATTTTTAGGCTATCAGGTGTAATTTTCTTCCTGACCTCAGGCGGCACTATTGCAGCTGTTGCCACTGTATTTGCTAGAACCCCCAATTGTGGTAGTCCTACAGGTGGGCATATTTTGCTTGTAGAGGTCGTAGCTCTCACAGGCATCTCTGTAGACTTTTCTTTCTTGGGTAAGTTTTACAATATCAGCAGTACTGTGCATGCATTTTCTCTTATCAGGTATACAAGATGTGCAGTTGCTAGGTAAAAACGTCTATTTGCTTTATACCATTTACTTGCTAGGTATAATCTCTCATTAGGTATGCTGAATGTGTAGTTGCTAGGAAAAAACTTCTGTTTGCTTTACACCATTTACTTGCTTGGTGCAATCCCTCCGCTTCAGCAACAGAATTTGGTTTTCTGCTTGAGTTCAGTAATTTTCCGTCTCATCTTTGGGTATTATGGCATTCACACTTCACACTTTGGGTGTCTGTTTTGCTCCCAAGATACATAGGTAGACTTTTTTTTACTTGCAGAAAAAAACCATTCTTTGCAGTGGACTATGTCTTTCATTCCCGGCAGGGTTACTTAACAATCAGCAATTGGCTTTGGAATACCTTTTCCCCAGTTCAGCAATCCCTTTTTCCCCTGTAGGGCAATTATACACTCAGAATTTATTTGCTAAAAATTCCCCTGCTTCAGCACAGTCTTGTATCAATTTTCACACTTTTCTGCATATACTCCATTCACAGATGGTAGCCCTATGCGGTTTGGCAACCTTTATTTGCAAAATCAGTACCGCTCGTGGGTCACCATCTGTATTCACTGCTTCAGCGAAACTTTTGAAAACAACAAATACCTATCCTTTTTTAAGGGCTTACTCACTTCTTGAACCCTGATGATGGCTGGAAGGCAAAACCCCTATTTCAATGACCATATTACACTTTGTGATAGGCAAATAAGGTTTAGCTGCTTCAGCAGTCTCTCTCCTCTTGGGATTGGGGAAAAGAGTCCATCTGTCGTTTTGTAGGTTTCAGTGCAGTGTAAGTTTCCTGCCTGGGTGTGTATCCCTTTAATTCTGATCTCTGCTGCAGGTGAATCTTTGCTTTTGTTGCTCAGGTTTGTTTGCAAGACTGTATGCAGGCAAAAGCACAAAAAAAATTCCACAGGCAATCTCCAGCCCTTTAAACTTCAAAGGCCACCTCTCATCCCAAATTTCTGACACCATATGTAGGAGGACATGTGCAGAGGTACACAATGGAGACTGTTGTAAGGTGAAATCATAACAAGGCTTTATTGTGCCTGTCGCTTAAAACACAGCAAAAAACCAACATAAGCAAAATAGTGAGCCAAACAAAGAAAACCTATCTCTGCTTTGGAGACTATCTACAAATGTAGCTCAGCCCTCTCTGACTGGGTTGGTTAGCTAGGCTCTTTTCCAGCCCCAAATCATGGAGACATTTATCAATACACAGACCTAGATAATAGTCTTATATGAAAAAGTCTTATCTGTTAGCTGGGCAGCTGTAGGGGAAGCTTCTCTGCTCTCCTGGATCCGCACCCTTGTGTGCACAGAAAATGTCAGGCTCCAGGTTAGAATCTTGTCCTCTTTGTCTTGTGGTCAGCGTGTCGCTCAAGACATCTGCCCTTCCTTGGTTTGGAGGGGAAATCTTCTCTGTCCCTGGTTGCTACCTTTTCTTCAGGGTTTGTCAGCATTCAGGTTTAGAAGTTTCCCCTGTGTCTTGAAAGCAGCTCTGCTGTTTCTTCTGGCAGGGCTCAAGACAAGTGTCTCCAAGTTCAGCTCAGGTGTCAGCTAAGGAGTCTCACTTCCTGTCTCAAAAGACAGGCTTTTCTAAGCAATCAGGCAGGTGGTGTTAGTTAATTGCCTACCAGCCGTTAACCACCACACTGCTGGATTAGAGGCACATTTGTGAACAGGGATAAGTCCCCTGTTACACGCATGTTACAGGTTACGGGTGTTTCGTTCAGCTGTTGGGGTGGCAGGTTTACTAACCGGCTCAGGGCAGCATTTATTTGGGACATGTATTAAGCTTACAAGTGGTGTAAACAAAGGGTGAACTGCGCTCTAATAATCGTGATTAGTGTTATAATGTGATATTAATGTGATATTAATATAATAAAAACCTGTTACTTAATTGGTGAGGATATGCTGCTATATTCAAGGAATGGCTCCACAGACCAGAGCTAGAAATACAAAGACAAAAGAAACAGCGCAATAAACCTCATAGTGTAGTATATAAAAAATTATATTGTGGTAAAACAGGTGAGTATTGCACGTACATCAAATTCAATAGTTACTAGCAGTACATGTTTTGGACATGTTACCAGTCAGCAACAGATGGTGGGTAAAGATCACCGGATGGCTCCCCTTCTCCTCTCCCGTTTCGTTCAGGATGCCGTGATGCAGGGCAGCAGCCCCTCAGCATGAATACAGCAGTCCGGTGGAATACAGCTGTCTCTCCACGTGTAAACCGTGGCTGTTTGCGGTAGGAGCAGGCTCTCAGTCACTGACTTCAGGCGTGCGTCTGCACGTGTGGCGTCTGCTTGCAGCGCGCTTCGGATGACGTCATCAAGCGGCGCCGATCACTCTGCAGTCTCAGCCAGCCACGGAAGTTAGATGGCATAGATTGCATTAACGGAGATGGGGCTAGGTGACAGAAATAGGGTACTGGCACACTGCAGGTAGTATCAGAATGCGCCCTCTTATCCAACGCGTTTCGTACTTCAAAGGTACTTCGTCAGGGATATCGGAGGTCTAGAATGGGGCGCTTCTTATACCAAAACCCTCTCCTGTGATTGGCTGTTTATTTTGAGTCCAGCCTCTCAAACAAATGAGGGAAATTTAAAAAGATAGGACCCCTAATACATATAACTTTATTGAGAATAGGGGAATCCAATCGATAAATAACTAAAAGTATAAAGAAACAAATATTAATAACCATATCAATGTTAAACAACTCTAAACTAGCATGAATTGAAAGACAGTAGATATAAGATACGGATATATATGAAAAAGACAGGTTGACACTTTCACAGAGATAAAATATTATTGCAGAACTAGAACATTATTAAATAACCTAATTCCTTATTAGTTGTAAAACTTTAGAACCAATAAAAGTATTTTGTACATTTTAAATAATTAAAAATTAATTTAAAATATTTATTTAAAATTTTTATAAAAAGATTCATAATTTAGTATAAAGACCAGACATCAATTTCTTCGTTTAGTCCTAACGGGGACAGTGTTTGTAATTTGTAGATCCAAACACTCTCTTGTTTAGAGAGCATTTTGTCTCTATCTCCTCCCCTTCTTCCTGCGGGTACAGTCTGAATGCCAATGTATCTAAGACAACTATCGTCACTATTATGTTTTAACTTAAAGTGTCTGGAGACGCTATGATTCTCTAATCCTAATCTTATATTCCTAGCATGCTCCAGGATTCTCACTCTA
This sequence comes from Ascaphus truei, assembly GCF_040206685.1. Classification (NCBI taxonomy): domain Eukaryota; kingdom Metazoa; phylum Chordata; class Amphibia; order Anura; family Ascaphidae; genus Ascaphus; species Ascaphus truei. Next base: position 27,125,132 of record NC_134484.1, on the reverse strand, counting down.
AGGTAACGTTTTGTCCGACCAACATACTGGTATCCGCATGGACATTGAAGGAGGTACACTACATATGTCGATTTACAGGATATACAATCTTTTATTAAAAAACTCTCATTTGTAGTGTGTGAAGAAAATTTCTTCCGTTCCAAGCTAAGCATTTTGCAAGATTTACATTTGCCACAGCTATAGTTACCGCTAGGTCTGATTGGTAGCCATGAAGTCTCAGATGAGGATATAGTTGGAGGTCCAATATCACTAGGTGCTAAATAGTGTTTGAGACTTTTGGCCCTGCGGTATATAAAGCTAGGCTGTGGAGACAAAGAAGAACCCAGAATGGGGTCATTACACAGGATATTCCAGTTTTTCTTAATAATATTCTGGATTTGTGTGTTAACTGAGTTATACTCTGTAATATATGGAATTTTGATTTTATCACCCTCAGTGTTCTCGTCTATTTGTTTGAAATCTTTTTTAGAACCTTTTTGTATAAGGAGGGATTCTCTATCCATTTTACAGACCCTCTCCAACGAACTTATTAAAAGTGCTCTATCATATCCACGTTCTATAAATTTGTCCATTAAAACGATGGATTGATTTTCAAAGTCAATTTGTTGACTACAGTTGCGTTTAATTCGCATAAATTGACTGACAGGAATATTGTCTATCCAGGACCGTTTGTGGTTACTGGTTGACAATAGAAAACTGTTGGTATCCACCTTTTTGAAAAAGGTTTTCGTGTTAATATATGAACCAGTTTTAGATTCCAAATGGAGATCCAAGAAATCAATTTCATTTGTGTGAGTCTCAGCAGTGAATTTCAGATTGAAATCATTGGAATTGAGATAAGATTTAAATTGATCTAAAATCGTCTCATCCCCCTCCCAGATACATAGAACGTCATCAATATATCTCTGCCAACTAATCACATGGATAGCAAATGGATTATTATTCCAAATGAAGAGGTCTTCCCATACTCCCATGTAAATGTTGGCGTAGCTAGGGGCAAAGCGTGTCCCCATAGCTGTGCCACACAACTGGATATAATATTGATCCATGAATAGAAAATAGTTGTGTGACAAGATATATTGAATGGCGTCTACAATGAATTCACAGTTGAGGGGATGCAATTCCTCATCTTTCAATAAAGTTTGTTTAATGGCATCAATACCTTTACTATGTGGGATACACGTATATAATGACTGCACGTCAAATGTTGCCCATCTATAGTTTTCTTTCCATATTTTGGGTTTTAATGAATTAAGAACGGCAGTTGTATCCTTAACATAGGAGGGCAAAATCTTTACATATTTTTGCAAAAAATGGTCCACGTATTGGGACAGATTTGCCGTCAGGGAATTGATGCCAGAAATTATCGGTCTGCCAGGTGGATTTTGTAAACTTTTATGAATTTTAAACGAGGTTAGGGTGATTTAAGGTGCTCAGTAGTGTCCTATACACAGGAAAGAGGGGAGTACAATCTGGATATTGATTATTATCAATACATGCATTTGAGTATTCAAAGGTTGGGGCACCAGATACCCTGAAGGTGGGGGTAGGTAGTCCAAAGACAGCCTCCTCCACCTCATTGGGTTGGCCCTGAGTACTCACTGTACCACTGCTTTCACCAGAGTCTCCCCTCCATCGCGTGCTGCTGTAGAGAATGTAGTCCAGCAAAGTAGAGAGTGATGCAGCGCACCGCGATCCAAATGAGGAACAGGTCTGGCCAAAAATATCCAATCTTTATTGAAGTGTCATAAAATCAAGGGATGCAACCCTTCTACGCGTTTCGTGCATAGCACTTTATCAAGAAGTGCTTCTACACGATATACAGAGCGTTTATGTAGCAATGGCCGCCAAGTCTCGCGATATCTGTGACGTCACGTTTGTGTCATAACCAATCAGAACTCACTAGTCTCGCGCATGCGCATCGCGGCTCTGAACGGGGGAGTAACCAGCCCCACACAATCTCTCCACCACTGCAAGGAAACGCCCATAGGGGAGTGCCACACAGGGAAGGATGATGACAGGGGAAACTGTATCCGCCCCCATCCCAGCTCTACGTGCCTGCTGCTGCTATGAAACAGCACCACAATCTTGTGATGGGATCTTAACTATGTGTGGCTATAGAAATTGTTAGTGTCATACCATCACATCACATGTTACACCCACATGTAGTGGAGAGAATGATGTCCAAGCTCCAACCAGCTAATCATCCTCAGCGGAGAGAGCTGAAATATGGAGCATGTTCCCCACCCCCCAATCATGAGGGGTTCATGTGAATAAAAAAATTTCAACAAAAATATACATGATAAAATGTGAGCAAAAGAATCATAAACAAAAGACATAAATTAATTAATAGTTGTTGTTCAATGCTTCAAAAGTTTGTGTTTATAAACTAATGCTATGAAATATACTAAAAATTTTTTTTACTAAAAAATTGGTTCTATGCACTAAAGGATATATATAGCGATACTGGGCAGCCATATCACAAAAATCAAAACATACAATTTTATTAATTAAAAAAATATATATACATATACATAACAAAACACATTTAAAAACAATAAATTCGTGTAAAAACAAATGAGCATCCTTGTGATTACAGTGAGATATAAATGTTTGAAACAAATATGTTTTTATATTTTTCTCCCCTTGTGGGGTACCTAGGGAAAATTTATTTATTGATCATGCTGAAAATGGCATTGACAACATTTATAGAGTGTGCAAGTAAATCAATATCCTTAATTACTATACATATGCAATATTTTAGTCAATGATTCGTTTTCTAGCATATATACTACAATATTTTCTCTTTTTCTGAATCTATTGTAAGGCTAGAGAATTCAGTTGGAACAATCTATATAATTAATTAATCAAAAAATCTGGACAAGAGACTGGGCTATATAATTAATCAAAAAAGCTAATCAAAAAAGCTGGACAAGAGACTGGGCTATGTGATCAAAAAGGGGTTGGGATTAAATCACAAAGTGCTTACTAGTGATTAGTAGCACAGGATTGATTTCCAGGGAATCTTAATCTTATCTGGAGGGGTATAGTTTGTAGTTATCTCAAAAAGTGGTTGATGGTCCACTCTATATTTATCCCTTCAGGAAATCTCGTTCTCAACGTGAATATCCAGAAGGACTCTCTACAGTTTAGAGTATTCACAATATCACCCCCTCTCTCCTTTTTTGTAATTTTCTCTATACCCAAAAAAGAGAAGTTCCCAATACCCCCTTTGTCACATTCTGTAAAGTGCTTTGATACAGGGTGTTCTAAATCTTTCTTTCGTATTAATCTGCAGTGCTCCTGCATCCTTGTTTTCAAGGCTCTTGTTGTCCGACCGACATATCTTTTCCCACAACCGCAACTGATCAAATAGACCACCATATTTGTATTACAGTTGATAAAGCTGTTAATATTATACTGCTTGTGTGGATTGTGGGAAAAGACATGTCTAGATGGTTTCATAAATTCGCACATGTTGCACTGGTTGCACCTAAAAGACCCCTTGGTCAGAAAGCGATCAGGATTACCTAGGGGGGTGGTGATAACACTTGGTGAAATGAATGCAGCCAATGTTTTGGCCCGTCTGTATACACACTTTGGACCCTGTTTAGTATATTCACATACAATGGGATCCATTTGTAATAAGTCCCAATGTTTATTTATAATCTTCTTCACTTGGCTACTGGATTTATTATATTGTGATATAAACATTGGACACTCTTTTTTGGTCCCATAAAAGTCCTTTTTTATTTTTGCTTTCCTGGCATCCCTCACTCTGGAATTCTGGGGTAGTAACGTTTCTCTTTTAATCTCAACTACTTCTTGGAGAGTTGATTGGAGGGTCTCCCTGTCATAGCCTCTTTCAACAAATCTGTCAGTCAGCACCTCAGACTGAATCAGGAAGTCACTCATTGTGGAGCAATTCCTCCTCAGTCTGCGGTACTGACCCTTGGGTATACCCCTAATAACTGACCCGGGGTGGCAGCTGTCCGCCCTCAAAAATGAATTCCTTGAATTAAGTTTTTTATAAACATCTGTTTGTATATTTTTCTCTATATCAATATAAAACAAAATGTCCAGGTAGCTTATGTGATGTGCGTGATAATTCATGGTAAAGTGAATATCTAACGTGTTATTGTTTACATAATCAGAAAATGCTAATAAACTATCTGTGCTCCCGTGCCAAATAAAGATAAGGTCGTCTATGAAACGTTTATAAAATATAATATTGTGTCTAAAAGTGTTGGTGCTGTTAAAGATAAAGTTATTTTCCCACCACCCCATAAAAAGATTGGCATAGGAGGGGGCGAAACTCGTCCCCATTGCCGTTCCCCGAAGTTGTAAGTAAAATTTGTGCTCAAAAAGAAAATAATTGTGTGTTAAAAGAAAACATATGGCTTCCATAATAAATGTGGTCATTGGTAATGAGCTACCTGGACATTCTATGAAATGACGGACAGCCGACATGCCCAGGTCATGACGTATAATTGAGTACAGGGAGACCACATCCATAGTTACCCACAAAAATTCCTGATTCCATTCCACTTCCCTCATCTTTGTCAGCAAATCGCCTGAGTCCAAAATGAAGGATGGCAGTTGCCTAACAAAAGGCTGCAAATAGGCATTGACATATCTTGACAAACCATCTCCCAAAGATCCAATGCTAGAGACTATTGGCCGACCAGGAGGGTCGACCAAAGTCTTGTGGATCTTTGGGAGATGGTGGTAGATGGGAATAACTGGTTTCAAATTAATTATAAATCCTGATTCGTCTTTATTTAGAACATATGTAGCTGTTCCCAAGTCCACCAGATCTAAAAGTTCCTTCAAAAAGTGTTCTGTGGGATCCCGTGGTAGTTCAGAGTAGGAGGACACATCACCAAGTTGGCGAAATGCCTCCTTGAAATAGTCAGTCCTACTCTGAACCACCACAGTGCCCCCCTTGTCTGCATATTTAATTACCAGCATGTCATTATCTTGCAAAGATTTGATGGCAGCACGTTCTCCTTTACTCAAATTGTCATTTTTTAATTGAGAAAAAGAAAAACCCTGAGCTAATACTCTCAGGTCCCTAATAACTAGGTTCTCAAACATTGTTAGGTATGGACCTTTAACAAAGGTGGGATAAAAAATAGACTTTTCTTTTAGTGTGGATTTCCAATCCCCAAGTGTGTATGATTCTGATACATCGATTGTATTACTCTGCAAGAAAAGGTCCTCCATATCTTTTACCGCACACTGATCCTTAAAAGAACTCAGGGTGTCTGTAAATGGAGGTGGGTTTGAAATTGTATGTGTTGGTTCTAGGGGATCACCATCTAGAATTGTCACTGTCGGGGACTCACCTCCATGAGGTTGGTGATAGAATTTCTTTAATGCCATTTTGCGCACAAACTTATGGACATCGACCACTGTGCCAAAGAGGTCAATGTCCATAGTTGGAGCATATTTGAGTCCCTTATTGAGTAATGAAATCTCCGACAGAGACAACTCAAACCCAGAAATATTGATTACATTATTCACATCACTTAATAATTCTTTTTCCTTTTGTTTGCCCTTTTCCCTCCTGTATCTCTTCCCCCCCCTCCTTGTCCTCTTTGGTCTTTTCTGAACATCAAGTAGTTTTTTGACTGCTGATCTGTGTGGTAAGTGTCTGGTAATTGTGCTGAGGCGGTATCCCCTCTAGTTGAGCTCCCCTCTGATGAACGTCTCTCATCCCGGGACTGGTTATTATCACCACGCTGAGGGCCGCTAGATCTATTTTCCATATCATGAAAAGACACTGAGTGTGAAGTTGGTTCTACATCAGACAGTTCAGAGTCACCACTTTGGTAATCAAAATTGCTTGGCTTTAAAATTGACTTGCTTGGAGTGCACCTCCTAGATCCTTTCCTCATAGAATCCTGCATAGACCGATCATACACCGGTACAACTCTTTGCCAGCTATATATTTGATTCTTTTCGTAGTCAACACGGTCACGATCATATTTGCCTTGTTTCCTGATCATGATTTCCCTCTCTGCATCCTCTGTTGTTTTAGCCAAAATCTTGTCAAATTTGGAAAACCCCTCAATGTCCTTGAACCTGCGCAGTTTATCCTGTAAATCCTTAATCTGGTTATCAAGTGTTGCTTTTTCATTGATCTTGTGTTGCAAGATCTGATCCATTAAATTAAATGAACAGGTATTTAGTGTTTCTGTCCACCGTTCCTCAAAGGCTTTGTCAGGGAATCCAAATGTTGGGGCCTTTTTAACCCTCAAGCCTCTGGGGATTCTCTTCATTTTTAGGTAGTTTTCTGTCGCAACAATGTCCCACCAGATACGTGTTTTATAAATCAACAATTTTTCTAATCTTTGGAAATAAATCCTTAAATCAGCAACATCATTGGAGTCAGTGTCCACAACGCTTTCAAAGACACGAAGCGCCTTTTTTTTCCCTGGAGGAATCATCCCCACAATTGAAGGTATATATTACAGGTATAGAAGTGTCCTGTACAATCTCACTGTCATCCATTATGACTTTCTTCTGTTCAATTGTAATAAATGTCCATAAAAAACAAACAATTGCACAGACCTGTTCTTGATCCTGAATTTAAATGGATCTCTTTCTTATAACACAGGGAATAAGTCCTCAATATATAGTAGCACCTGTGTATAGACACGAGCAACCTTATAAAAAGTAAACGAGGTTAGGGTGATTTAAGGTGCTCAGTAGTGTCCTATACACAGGAAAGAGGGGAGTACAATCTGGATATTGATTATTATCAATACATGCATTTGAGTATTCAAAGGTTGGGGCACCAGATACCCTGAAGGTGGGGGTAGGTAGTCCAAAGACAGCCTCCTCCACCTCATTGGGTTGGCCCTGAGTACTCACTGTACCACTGCTTTCACCAGAGTCTCCCCTCCATCGCGTGCTGCTGTAGAGAATGTAGTCCAGCAAAGTAGAGAGTGATGCAGCGCACCGCGATCCAAATGAGGAACAGGTCTGGCCAAAAATATCCAATCTTTATTGAAGTGTCATAAAATCAAGGGATGCAACCCTTCTACGCGTTTCGTGCATAGCACTTTATCAAGAAGTGCTTCTACACGATATACAGAGCGTTTATGTAGCAATGGCCGCCAAGTCTCGCGATATCTGTGACGTCACGTTTGTGTCATAACCAATCAGAACTCACTAGTCTCGCGCATGCGCATCGCGGCTCTGAACGGGGGAGTAACCAGCCCCACACAATCTCTCCACCACTGCAAGGAAACGCCCATAGGGGAGTGCCACACAGGGAAGGATGATGACAGGGGAAACTGTATCCGCCCCCATCCCAGCTCTACGTGCCTGCTGCTGCTATGAAACAGCACCACAATCTTGTGATGGGATCAGTGTGTTTGCATAAAGTATCAACTTCATCCTCATTGACTGATATCTGATTGATTTCTAAATTAGGCTGATCGATACCCAGTTTATTCTTAATGAAGGCCTTAAATTTTCGCAATCTAGCGGGCCTAATGGATTTCAATTATTTACTGACTTGCACAAATTTACTAGAAACTTGACGTTAAAAAGACATTTCATTAAGAATAAACTGGGTATCGATCAGCCTCATTTAGAAATCAATCAGATATCAGTCAATGAGGATGAAGTTGATACTTTATGCAAACACACTGATTTTAAACCTCAATCAAGGTTTTATCCTGCCCATAGTAAAGGCAGTTTTATTGATTCATTCTTTAATGTTGTGAACAATGAGTTCACTAAAATGGTTAAAGACTTTAAATTCTCCGACATCAAACACAATCTAACGTTCAAAGAACACCAAGCTGTGAAAGAATTACAAGAAAATAAAAATATTGTTATAAGACAAGCAGACAAGGGTGGGGGAGTTATTGTCCAAAATAGACAAGACTATGAAACAGAGGCATTTCGAATTTTAAACGATTCGATTTACTATGGCAAGTTGTCTAAAAATCCTACCAATGACTTTTTATCAGATTTAAAAGCTCTATTAGATGAAGCCGTGGAGTCCACAGTAATTACAAAACGAGAATATCAATTTCTTTGTGTTGAGTTCCCAAGAGTTCCAGTTTATTATCATCTGCCTAAAATTCATAAAAGTTTACAAAATCCACCTGGCAGACCGATAATTTCTGGCATCAATTCCCTGACGGCAAATCTGTCCCAATACGTGGACCATTTTTTGCAAAAATATGTAAAGATTTTGCCCTCCTATGTTAAGGATACAACTGCCGTTCTTAATTCATTAAAACCCAAAATATGGAAAGAAAACTATAGATGGGCAACATTTGACGTGCAGTCATTATATACGTGTATCCCACATAGTAAAGGTATTGATGCCATTAAACAAACTTTATTGAAAGATGAGGAATTGCATCCTCTCAACTGTGAATTCATTGTAGACGCCATTCAATATATCTTGTCACACAACTATTTTCTATTCATGGATCAATATTATATCCAGTTGTGTGGCACAGCTATGGGGACACGCTTTGCCCCTAGCTACGCCAACATTTACATGGGAGTATGGGAAGACCTCTTCATTTGGAATAATAATCCATTTGCTATCCATGTGATTAGTTGGCAGAGATATATTGATGACGTTCTATGTATCTGGGAGGAGGATGAGACGATTTTAGATCAATTTAAATCTTATCTCAATTCCAATGATTTCAATCTGAAATTCACTGCTGAGACTCACACAAATGAAATTGATTTCTTGGATCTCCATTTGGAATCTAAAACTGGTTCATATATTAACACGAAAACCTTTTTCAAAAAGGTGGATACCAACAGTTTTCTATTGTCAACCAGTAACCACAAACGGTCCTGGATAGACAATATTCCTGTCAGTCAATTTATGCGAATTAAACGCAACTGTAGTCAACAAATTGACTTTGAAAATCAATCCATCGTTTTAATGGACAAATTTATAGAACGTGGATATGATAGAGCACTTTTAATAAGTTCGTTGGAGAGGGTCTGTAAAATGGATAGAGAATCCCTCCTTATACAAAAAGGTTCTAAAAAAGATTTCAAACAAATAGACGAGAACACTGAGGGTGATAAAATCAAAATTCCATTTATTACAGAGTATAACTCAGTTAACACACAAATCCAGAATATTATTAAGAAAAACTGGAATATCCTGTGTAATGACCCCATTCTGGGTTCTTCTTTGTCTCCACAGCCTAGCTTTATATACCGCAGGGCCAAAAGTCTCAAACACTATTTAGCACCTAGTGATATTGGACCTCCAACTATATCCTCATCTGAGACTTCATGGCTACCAATCAGACCTAGCGGTAACTATAGCTGTGGCAAATGTAAATCTTGCAAAATGCTTAGCTTGGAACGGAAGAAATTTTCTTCACACACTACAAATGAGAGTTTTTTAATAAAAGATTGTATATCCTGTAAATCGACATATGTAGTGTACCTCCTTCAATGTCCATGCGGATACCAGTATGTTGGTCGGACAAAACGTTACCTTAGAGTGAGAATCCTGGAGCATGCTAGGAATATAAGATTAGGATTAGAGAATCATAGCGTCTCCAGACACTTTAAGTTAAAACATAATAGTGACGATAGTTGTCTTAGATACATTGGCATTCAGACTGTACCCGCAGGAAGAAGGGGAGGAGATAGAGACAAAATGCTCTCTAAACAAGAGAGTGTTTGGATCTACAAATTACAAACACTGTCCCCGTTAGGACTAAACGAAGAAATTGATGTCTGGTCTTTATACTAAATTATGAATCTTTTTATAAAAATTTAAAATAAATATTTTAAATTAATTTTTAATTATTTAAAATGTACAAAATACTTTTATTGGTTCTAAAGTTTTACAACTAATAAGGAATTAGGTTATTTAATAATGTTCTACACTACCGACACACTTTATTGAAGTGTGGTCGGTACCGCAAGCCGGGAAATCTCCCGGCTTGCTTGTGGCCGCCCCTCGGCGTGCCGCGCGTCATAGACGCGCGGTCACGCGTCATCGGGAGCGTGCGCCCCCTGCACGCGTGTCCAGGGGCTCCCCGAGGGAGCCCTGGTGTCCCGCGATCGCGGGACAGCGGCAGGGGGTTCCGGGGGACCCGGCGGACCCGGCAGCGGTAGGGAGAGCGCCCCGATCGGAGGGCGCTCTTCCGCTGCTTCGGCGCGCGCCCGTCACACTCGGGCGCGCGCCAGGCTACTGCTGCGGCACAGAACGGGCAAATGCTCGAATAAACTGTGCCGCAGCAGTAGTTCTGCAATAATATTTTATCTCTGTGAAAGTGTCAACCTGTCTTTTTCATATATATCCGTATCTTATATCTACTGTCTTTCAATTCATGCTAGTTTAGAGTTGTTTAACATTGATATGGTTATTAATATTTGTTTCTTTATACTTTTAGTTATTTATTGATTGGATTCCCCTATTCTCAATAAAGTTATATGTATTAGGGGTCCTATCTTTTTAAATTTCCCTCATTTGTTTGAGAGGCTGGACTCAAAATAAACAGCCAATCACAGGAGAGGGTTTTGGTATAAGAAGCGCCCCATTCTAGACCTCCGATATCCCTGACGAAGTACCTTTGAAGTACGAAACGCGTTGGATAAGAGGGCGCATTCTGATACTACCTGCAGTGTGCCAGTACCCTATTTCTGTCACCTAGCCCCATCTCCGTTAATGCAATCTATGCCATCTAACTTCCGTGGCTGGCTGAGACTGCAGAGTGATCGGCGCCGCTTGATGACGTCATCCGAAGCGCGCTGCAAGCAGACGCCACACGTGCAGACGCACGCCTGAAGTCAGTGACTGAGAGCCTGCTCCTACCGCAAACAGCCACGGTTTACACGTGGAGAGACAGCTGTATTCCACCGGACTGCTGTATTCATGCTGAGGGGCTGCTGCCCTGCATCACGGCATCCTGAACGAAACGGGAGAGGAGAAGGGGAGCCATCCGGTAATCTTTACCCACCATCTGTTGCTGACTGGTAACATGTCCAAAACATGTACTGCTAGTAACTATTGAATTTGATGTACGTGCAATACTCACCTGTTTTACCACAATATAATTTTTTATATACTACACTATGAGGTTTTTTGCGCTGTTTCTTTTGTCTTTGTATTTCTAGCTCTGGTCTGTGGAGCCATTCCTTGAATATAGCAGCATATCCTCACCAATTAAGTAACAGGTTTTTATTATATTAATATCACATTAATATCACATTATAACACTAATCACGATTATTAGAGCGCAGTTCACCCTTTGTTTCTACCACTTTTTGCTCACCACTGCTGCACTTAATTGTTGTTTTTTGTTCTGTTTTATTGCATATTATAACTCATCATGGCATGGTCATTGTCCAGCTGTAGAGAAAAAAGGGCAGCCCTTTTTGACTCTATGTTCAAAGATGAATCCAGTGTCTTTGCTGTTGATACTACTGATCTTTCCATTGAAGTTCATTTCAAACAATTAGAGAACTTATTGCTAACTGAAGGCAAACAATGGTTAGATCGTAATATGCTCCAAAGATATCTGGATTGTGGCAGGGTGCCACGTGGGTTACGGTTTTCAAAAAATCCCACATTTGGGAGAGATAACGTTCACTTCATGAAAGAGTGGGACAGAATACAGGAAGAATGTTCTAGAGAATTAATGAGATTAATTATCTATGAGCGCACTAAAAGCATTGCTGAATTAGAGAAAGATATTAGCAAGAAAATTCTTATTTTGGAACCCCTGGTAATACATCAGGATTGCTCCAAATTAGAATGCGAACTCAAAATGACCTTAGAGTCAACCACGGAGGAAATTATGTTAAACAAACAAAAGAAATTTTACCGTGATAAACATGACTATGATAATGGAAGACAGAAAGATTGGGCAAAATTTGATAGAGAAAAAGGTATCTCCAATAATGGTCAAAATCCCCCCAAAAAGCAAACAAATGATCAACAACAAAAACAAAGGACCGGTAGCTACCGGACAACAGGTGGAAGTAATAAAAATTATCAAAATGACCAGGAGAAAAAATCTCATACAAATTATCCTAAGAAGAGATATGATAATCATTATCAAAGTCAAAATAAAAGAAAAGATAGTTATAAAAATTATCAAAATAAGAGAAGAGATAGTTCTAATAATAGATATGAACCTAGAGAGACACATCACAGAGACACATATCAGAAAGAAGCTCGTCAGGAACATCATAAACGAGCTAATACACCCCCAAGATTAGACTCTGACCGTCAATCCCCTCCACGTTCCCTTTTTCTGGAGGCTCTCAAGTCTCGGTACTTGGGGCCGACAGAGGGAGGGAAATCCGAAAAGGAGAAACAACACCAAGGGATAATACGATGTCAGAAAAGAGATCATTCACCCGAAGAGGGACTAGGGGAGGGTGTAAATCCCAAGCAAAGAAGAGAATCACGATAGATTCCATAACACAAAGCAATAACCTATCCAATGGCATATTCAATTTATCCTCAATTGCCTTGTCTTCTTATCAAGAGCAAGTCTTAAATAAAGGCCTTAAATTTTCGCAATCTAGCGGGCCTAATGGATTTCAATTATTTACTGACTTGCACAAATTTACTAGAAACTTGACGTTAAAAAGACATTTCATTAAGAATAAACTGGGTATCGATCAGCCTCATTTAGAAATCAATCAGATATCAGTCAATGAGGATGAAGTTGATACTTTATGCAAACACACTGATTTTAAACCTCAATCAAGGTTTTATCCTGCCCATAGTAAAGGCAGTTTTATTGATTCATTCTTTAATGTTGTGAACAATGAGTTCACTAAAATGGTTAAAGACTTTAAATTCTCCGACATCAAACACAATCTAACGTTCAAAGAACACCAAGCTGTGAAAGAATTACAAGAAAATAAAAATATTGTTATAAGACAAGCAGACAAGGGTGGGGGAGTTATTGTCCAAAATAGACAAGACTATGAAACAGAGGCATTTCGAATTTTAAACGATTCGATTTACTATGGCAAGTTGTCTAAAAATCCTACCAATGACTTTTTATCAGATTTAAAAGCTCTATTAGATGAAGCCGTGGAGTCCACAGTAATTACAAAACGAGAATATCAATTTCTTTGTGTTGAGTTCCCAAGAGTTCCAGTTTATTATCATCTGCCTAAAATTCATAAAAGTTTACAAAATCCACCTGGCAGACCGATAATTTCTGGCATCAATTCCCTGACGGCAAATCTGTCCCAATACGTGGACCATTTTTTGCAAAAATATGTAAAGATTTTGCCCTCCTATGTTAAGGATACAACTGCCGTTCTTAATTCATTAAAACCCAAAATATGGAAAGAAAACTATAGATGGGCAACATTTGACGTGCAGTCATTATATACGTGTATCCCACATAGTAAAGGTATTGATGCCATTAAACAAACTTTATTGAAAGATGAGGAATTGCATCCTCTCAACTGTGAATTCATTGTAGACGCCATTCAATATATCTTGTCACACAACTATTTTCTATTCATGGATCAATATTATATCCAGTTGTGTGGCACAGCTATGGGGACACGCTTTGCCCCTAGCTACGCCAACATTTACATGGGAGTATGGGAAGACCTCTTCATTTGGAATAATAATCCATTTGCTATCCATGTGATTAGTTGGCAGAGATATATTGATGACGTTCTATGTATCTGGGAGGAGGATGAGACGATTTTAGATCAATTTAAATCTTATCTCAATTCCAATGATTTCAATCTGAAATTCACTGCTGAGACTCACACAAATGAAATTGATTTCTTGGATCTCCATTTGGAATCTAAAACTGGTTCATATATTAACACGAAAACCTTTTTCAAAAAGGTGGATACCAACAGTTTTCTATTGTCAACCAGTAACCACAAACGGTCCTGGATAGACAATATTCCTGTCAGTCAATTTATGCGAATTAAACGCAACTGTAGTCAACAAATTGACTTTGAAAATCAATCCATCGTTTTAATGGACAAATTTATAGAACGTGGATATGATAGAGCACTTTTAATAAGTTCGTTGGAGAGGGTCTGTAAAATGGATAGAGAATCCCTCCTTATACAAAAAGGTTCTAAAAAAGATTTCAAACAAATAGACGAGAACACTGAGGGTGATAAAATCAAAATTCCATTTATTACAGAGTATAACTCAGTTAACACACAAATCCAGAATATTATTAAGAAAAACTGGAATATCCTGTGTAATGACCCCATTCTGGGTTCTTCTTTGTCTCCACAGCCTAGCTTTATATACCGCAGGGCCAAAAGTCTCAAACACTATTTAGCACCTAGTGATATTGGACCTCCAACTATATCCTCATCTGAGACTTCATGGCTACCAATCAGACCTAGCGGTAACTATAGCTGTGGCAAATGTAAATCTTGCAAAATGCTTAGCTTGGAACGGAAGAAATTTTCTTCACACACTACAAATGAGAGTTTTTTAATAAAAGATTGTATATCCTGTAAATCGACATATGTAGTGTACCTCCTTCAATGTCCATGCGGATACCAGTATGTTGGTCGGACAAAACGTTACCTTAGAGTGAGAATCCTGGAGCATGCTAGGAATATAAGATTAGGATTAGAGAATCATAGCGTCTCCAGACACTTTAAGTTAAAACATAATAGTGACGATAGTTGTCTTAGATACATTGGCATTCAGACTGTACCCGCAGGAAGAAGGGGAGGAGATAGAGACAAAATGCTCTCTAAACAAGAGAGTGTTTGGATCTACAAATTACAAACACTGTCCCCGTTAGGACTAAACGAAGAAATTGATGTCTGGTCTTTATACTAAATTATGAATCTTTTTATAAAAATTTAAAATAAATATTTTAAAATAATTTTTAATTATTTAAAATGTACAAAATACTTTTATTGGTTCTAAAGTTTTACAACTAATAAGGAATTATTTTATTTAATAATGTTCTAGTTCTGCAATAATATTTTATCTCTGTGAAAGTGTCAACCTGTCTTTTTCATATATATCCGTATCTTATATCTACTGTCTTTCAATTCATGCTAGTTTAGAGTTGTTTAACATTGATATGGTTATTAATATTTGTTTCTTTATACTTTTAGTTATTTATCGATTGGATTCCCCTATTCTCAATAAAGTTATATGTATTAGGGGTCCTATCTTTTTAAATTTCCCTCATTTGTTTGAGAGGCTGGACTCAAAATAAACAGCCAATCACAGGAGAGGGTTTTGGTATAAGAAGCGCCCCATTCTAGACCTCCGATATCCCTGACGAAGTACCTTTGAAGTACGAAACGCGTTGGATAAGAGGGCGCATTCTGATACTACCTGCAGTGTGCCAGTACCCTATTTCTGTCACCTAGCCCCATCTCCGTTAATGCAATCTATGCCATCTAACTTCCGTGGCTGGCTGAGACTGCAGAGTGATCGGCGCCGCTTGATGACGTCATCCGAAGAGCGCTGCAAGCAGACGCCACACGTGCAGACGCACGCCTGAAGTCAGTGACTGAGAGCCTGCTCCTACCGCAAACAGCCACGGTTTACACGTGGAGAGACAGCTGTATTCCACCGGACTGCTGTATTCATGCTGAGGGGCTGCTGCCCTGCATCACGGCATCCTGAACGAAACGGGAGAGGAGAAGGGGAGCCATCCGGTGATCTTTACCCACCATCTGTTGCTGACTGGTAACATGTCCAAAACATGTACTGCTAGTAACTATTGAATTTGATGTACGTGCAATACTCACCTGTTTTACCACAATATAATTTTTTATATACTACACTATAAGGTTTTTTGCGCTGTTTCTTTTGTCTTTGTATTACAAGTGGTGTGTCTGCGGTCACATTACTATGTACCTCTAGTTCCTATTTGCTATTGGGCCTCCGGTTGGTTTATTCATACCTAGAAGCCACCCCTTACCCGATAACTTTATTATCATTATACTGCTGCGACACACTTTATTCGAGCAAATACCCAGTATGTACCTGGCAGATACCTGGAATGCGCCGCTCCTCACCTCTGACAAGCCCCGTTGCGTTTGCCTTCCCAGCCATGGTACATGCCTGGCTGACGGGCGGCTGATCTGTTAAATGATAATGATTAGGATTTAATAGGCTGCAATGCTTCGCGTGTCTACCAGATGGCATAAATTCATGAATTGTAATGCAGTATATATATATATACTGTGCAGTATTGCAGCCAGCGGGAATAAAATGCTTCAATCCCTGCCTGGAAAATAACGCAATGCACTCGGGCAGAAAACAGTCACAAACCTCAATACACCCGAGTATACCCGAATTCGTGGGACTAGCCGAGCTCGAATAAAGTGTGTCGCCAGTGTATACCTGCATTGAGACCACTTCCCTTGTGGCACCTGGACAGTGGCTGTATACTTGCCTATATACCTATACGTGATTGTTTAGCATTGGAACACGGGAGGTCATTCTCCACCTTTTTTCCTACTGTCCCGGCCAAGTTCAGTCTAAAGCTTGCCGGGAGCTGGCTGGGATCGTAGCAGGCCATGGCGGGCTAGCTGCGGGTCCGCTCTCCGTTTAAAAACGGAGTTTCCCGTGCGGCCCGCAATACAATCCAGCTGTTCTACTGTATCTATTGTGTTGATTGCAATCATGATCACGTGATCACTGGAGTCCTTAATCAGGAGTCTAACAGCTGATCCCCTTGCATCTGGCTCTAATAGCATTTATAGTAGTCATAGGAACCAGTTCACCGTCAGTCAGGCTAGTGCGCATGCGTAAGCAACGGGGACAGGAGAGGGGAAAAAATAAACAATAAAAATAAGAGTCCTTGAAGTTTCAGGGGTATCCCGATGTAGCCAAATGAATACTATATGTAGCCCTGTTTCCCCCAGAACACAGGAAGCTACCTGTGCTTCTCTTATACCTGTTGGCTCCCGGAGCCTTAGCCTCTGCCATGGAGAGCCTGGGGTGTGTACTTATTCTGCTGCAGCGCCTCCACATGTGAGGGATCTCAGCAGAGCGGAAGCATTCCCTCACAGGACACAATAAATATCACACACACTATAAAACTAACGGAACCTTTACTGTAATAGGGAATGGCATATGCAAAAAGGATGACTCTCCCTTATGGTTTAGATATATGTGCACACTGCCCTACACCTCGCACGGATTTACTCCCAGAAATGTTACCCAACACTGTGTCCCACACCGTGTCCAATACTGTGTATCTCACACAGAGTCCCCAAGAGTCCCACAATAATGTTTAGTCCCTTGGTCACTATACCCACAGTGTCCCCAAAGACACTTATAGGTGTGATCAGTGCCTGAGTTTATACCGGTATGTTGGTGCACTTGTTGACTTTGACTGCCGGGCACGGCAGCACCCAGTCCGATGTGACTTCACAAAGGATCCGCCAATCCTCTCTCCTACACAGATGTCGTCAGGGTGATCCCACCCAGGTAGTGTCTCTTTAGTGAGGCCTGGTCCCAGACCTCTCCTCTGGGAGTTCAGTGTCTGCTGTGTCCCTAACTATATTCAGATACTAAAGGGATCCGTTCCCTATGCTTGGGCCTGTCCCTATAGCAGCCACAAGCTATTCACTGACTCAGGGCCTATCTTGGACCTAGGGGGGTTTGCTGGCCTAGTGCAGAGGCTACTTACCTCTCTGCATGGACCCTCTGTCCCCTACCTCTGCCTGTCACACTCTGCCTGCATGCTCCCTGTGACACACTTCCGTATCCTGCCTGTCAGGACTTCCTCAGCTACTATTGGCACCCTGGCGTCAGGTGGGACACTTCTAATGCTCATGGGACTTGTAGTCCCTTCCAAGAGCCTTCCCTGATTGGCTAGCCTGCGCACTCTTTCCCACTGCGCATGCGCAATATGAAATGGCTGCCGCTGCTCATCAGCGCTAGTTTAAGGCAAGTTTAAGGCATTTCTGCATTGACTCATGACCTATAGGATTAACACAGCAGGGGTCCCTGGCAATCCCATTCTCTCCCACTCTCTTCCCATTCAAGCCATAAGGTGACAATGTCCTCAGATCGTGAATGGCTTTAGCCTCCAACTGTAGCAGCAGTCTGTCACGATCCCCACCACGGGTTGATAGATTCGCTTGTATAATCGGCATACATTTCAGCGACGAAAGGCCATGATGATGTTGTTTGAAATGTCTCGCCACAGGGAGGAGTTTAAGGTCGTCATCAACATTTTGGTCCAAGAGTGCCTTACGGATTGTTGACCTGTGCACAGCCATGCATTCTTTCAACATGCGCCTTGTTTTGCCTATATTTTGGTCTTTGTGGCCTTTACTATATAGGCAAAACAAGGCGCATGCTAAAGCCATTCACGATCTGAGGACATTGTCACCTTATGGCTTGAATGAGGACTTTAGACTTGGATGCTTTATTTAATTATTTCAACCTTAACAGTTTATCTTACATTTTTGTCATTGGTTCCTTTTTTGCCTCCCTTGTATACTTCTGTCATTGTCTTTGACATGGCCCTCAGTATACCCATTGGTCTTTATTGTTTATTATTATTTCCCCTCTTTTCTCTTTTTTTTTGATTTGTCTGGTTCTTTTCCTCATTTCCTACCTTCCCCTTTCCCATTATCCTTTTGTACTTCCCTTTGTTTTTGTCCCACTGTATGCTGCCTCTCAACCCCTCTTTCCCTTTCCCTTCTTGCCTACACACTCATGGTTTTTATATATTGCTTTTTTTATATAGCACTTTGGTGTTTACACTGTATTGCGCCCCCTCAGGATGCACTAGTTCTGGTTTCATCTGATGCATACTCATGTATTCCACTTTCCCTCTGGCTGTGCGTTCAGGCTGCTTGGTTACTCTGGCTTTTATGTGCTCTTCTGTCCCTGCACGCATGCGCAATGGGCTCCCTCTTGCGCTCCGTGCTTCAGACTGTCAGCGCACACATGCGCAATGACTACCCCTGTATTGAATCGCCATGGCAACACTAGACGCTTAGTTTCGACCCCTGCACGCGTGCACAATGGTCTCCCTCTCGCGCTCCGCGCTTTGGTACATTAGCGCACACATACTCAATGATCCTCCCCTTCGTGGTATCGCTATGACGATACTAGACGCTTTATCTCGGCGTGTAGGGCTACACACACTCTCTCACGCCTGACACCTTACACATACGCATGCGCATTGGTCTCTGCTTTGAGGGTTCCCCCATACAGACGCTCCGTGTCTTGTAGGTTGCATAGCAATGACGTCATTTAGTTCATTTTTGGCATAGTTGTTTTCAGCTGATCCAGAGAGGAGGGGCAGGCTGCTAGCCTATCACTGTCTGTATATGGTGTGGATGTGGGTATAAAATGGTGGTTTTTGTCACTTAGGGGTGAGCACTCCCTTGAGAAAGGTCCTGTTTAAGGACCGAAACGTCGGTTGTATGTGCCTTTTTTCAATACATCTTTATTTGATATGTACTCTGTGTGCTGTCTCGTTTCTTGCTGCGTGGTCTTGGACTCCAGGTCTGCCTGGTAAGGAATCTACATTTTTATATATATATATTTTTTTTTTTTTAACAAATTGATGGATCCTTTGACAAAAAATGATTGTTGACAAAGGACAGCATTTTCCTATGCTGATCAGGTTGGACAGATTTAACATTTACTAAAGACTTTAATAAAGCAGCATTCCTAATGGCACTTAAAAAAAGAGGTTATTTTAATATATGCAGCACTTGATTTCCTTCAATTAAAACGAATTACCTACAGTAAGCTGCTGATTGATTCGTCCTCCTGTGATCGATTGGTAAAAATCTTGTTTCCCTGGGTTCATATATTGGCTGCCTTTCATTTTCAGACAATCCTTCTATCAGTGTAATTCAGCAGCTACAATGTAACCTCATACAGTATTACTAAGGGTAACATTATCTACTGTTACAGCTTGCAGTTCAGTAACAGTCTCCTGCTGGGAACACTGCAACACTATCCTGTTTATGATTATTTGTTGACAAAATTTGCACTGCTGGGAAGGGGTGCTATAGCAACCAAAGGATTATCAATATATTCAAACTTATTAAAAACAGCATTAAAAAAATACAGTAGGTATTATTTAATCCTATAGAACTGATTTATTAAAAAAAAACACATGTGTGTTATTGAATGTTTTACTGCTTTATGCTTCAGAAAAGATCAAAACTGTCTGAATGGTAAAAAATGTGGGCCTTATTTGTCTAGGAATGCCCAGAAATATTAAATTTGTAAATTAGGTTTACATATATATAGCCCAGCTCCCCGCTCACCTTCATGCCGGTTGGGGAGAGCTGCGTGGCGATCGGGTCGACAGAGCTCCGCGGCATACCCGGCAAGCGGGGGCTGCCATCTTGTATTCCGCACGTGCACGATTGAGGTTTCGAAGTGCGCAAGCCATTACAGGAGACTCCGTATGGGACTACGTGTCCCAGAAGCCCCAGGGGCTGGTTACCACATGGGGCAACACAGCCAATCGGGCTGCAGGATTTACGTGAGGCAGCGAGAGGAGTTTGGCGTGAAGAAGAGCCGCGTGCAAGTTGGGAGCAGGACGGCAAGGGGCGAGGTAGTGTCCAGGGAGTAGTGCTCCCCTGGACTAAGCCAGATATCCCCATAGGTTCCAGCTAGACCCCGACCACCTATAGCTTGTTGTGCTGTAGGGAAGCCCCCCAGATTGAGACTCTTCCCCATTAGCACTTTTTGTGTCAAAATTACGGTGACCAGACGGCCACGTGTAATCTGCGGTCTGGGAACAGACCACAGGCACCTTAAGAGACATTTAGGGACACTCTCCAGCTGGAGCTCCCTCAAGAGGCGGACGCATCCGGCGGAGAGAGAGGATTCGGTAGATCACTTCGTGGGCTCACAGTGCGGTTCGGCGGATCCACCATTTCCAAGTTGGCCTGGTCTGGCCTCAGACCAGGAAGGTACCCACGTGCACCAACGGCCATACACAGAGGGTAGCGCTACTCCACGCACACTCTTTGAGTGGGCCTGTCTCTGTGGACACCGGTGGTTAGGTGCCCATGGCACCTCAGTACTTTGGGGGATCCACCGGGGTAGTCTTTGTGTTGTGGGTATTGTATTGTGGGAGCCTTGGATGATTATTGTGTTATATTGTTATATTGTCAGTAAATGTAAGTTAGTTATACCCATGTGTGTATTCTTATTCACTGACTATTGGTTCCTGTGAGGGGTTATCCTGCAGCGCTAGGATCCCTCTCAGGTGGAGGCGCTGTACCCAGAGAGAACGTGATCATCCCAGGCTCCAAGTGGTGGAGGATCAGGCCTCCTGTACGCCAGACAGGTACTCAGTACGCGTTGTTCCCTTAGTCACGGTGAAAGGGGGCCACACAGATAAAAAAAACATATAGTAATAACACCC
The DNA here is from genome assembly GCF_040206685.1 of Ascaphus truei. NCBI lineage: Eukaryota > Metazoa > Chordata > Amphibia > Anura > Ascaphidae > Ascaphus > Ascaphus truei. The sequence continues at coordinate 27,103,770 of NC_134484.1, read as the reverse complement.
TCAAAACAGGTAATACCTGTCCATTAATGCACTGTCTGGGTTAACTCCTCCATCTGAGGTATTCAAAGCCAGTTTCTTACAGGATTATTAGTTAAATAATAACAATTATCTTACAATTGCACATGAGAATATTTAAATTAAGACAACATTACATTTTGTACAATATATATAGAGTAGACAGCACTCTCTGGAATATATGAATGAAATTGCAGGGTGTAAACGGGATTAGGGGGACCCAACCCCCCTAACCAATACTACCACACAATAGTCCCAGCACACACTGTCTGAAGAAGAATGGTACTATGGATAATGTCACTAAAAAATATTTAATGTGAACAAAAGATAATGCAGAGTGATGCTACGCAGTAGTAACATAATGCACACCAGTGGATTGTGCGATGCGCAGATTTATTCATCAGCGATAAAAAAAACTATCTGAAAAAGACGAATCGCCCTTTCTTAGACCGATTCACGGAAATCCGTGGACCAAAGGAACCGAACGGCCCGACCGCAGCGGATCCAAAGCCGCAAAAAAAAAAAAAACGCCCATCTCTAACGTAAAGGAAACTAAAATGACTTCAAATAATATCTAAATGTACAACATTGCAATTTTAAACTCCCATTTTTTAAATGTATTTTCGTTCTTTTACTAATCATATGCAAAGATCGAAAGGTTCATTAAAAAGAAAGCAGTGTCTCCATGGCACTTACTGTATACTGTATCTTAGGTTAGTTTCTTATTTTATCTGCGAAACACGAGATAGGTTCATAAACAAAATGATGTGGAAATCTGGAAAAGCAAAGACAGTGATCTGTTATCATGAACCAGAGATATATGTCTTTTATAGCTCACTGAAGATAAATTATGTGCAAAAAGGATATGTAAAAGAATGTACTACAGATGCAATTGTTAGTTGCCTATTTTGCTTCAACCTATTTTTTATTCACTGCTGTATTTCCTTCTGCAATATAAGATTGCACAGAACAAGGGAATTCTTCACAGTATGGTGAAGGAATACAAGGAGATGAAATGCCTAAGAATAACAATGAAAGAGAGCACAGCTGCCAAAGCACTGACCTAAACCTCAATAATGTACACAGTTCATGACTAGGTCAAGCTATGCACCAGAAGGCAAGAACTGCAAGTGGTATGTGTTACAGTATGACACTTCGAAAATGTATTATGCCATTCGAATTCTGTATGTACTCCAGATTACAGCTATTACTTGAATAAGCCGCAGCCATAACTCTATGTTCATATTAATACAATCCATTTAGATAATCATGCAAATAGTGCAATAGAGGTAATAGGCAATCAAGCAAATCTTCTATTTGTTCACTATTTTATTTAGCCCCAGCAAGGTATCTCCCATATGTTCAGCCACTAAAATAACAATATACGAGGACTTCCTGTGTCGTCATCCTGGATGGTTGCCTAGGGGGTTAGCTCCGGAGCCCCCATTCAGAGTAGCTATTAAAAAAGCACAATAACCAAACCCAAGACACATCAAAATCTCACGGACACTAAGAAGAACACATAGAGATGGCTAATAAAGTAAATAAAAAGAACCTCCGAGCGTTTCGTCCTACTGTCACAACCCCTTTTATTCTCCAAGATCTCCGATTTTGTTTGGGTATTTTTTTCGAATGCAACGCACTTCACCGCGTTCATGCCGAGACAGCGTTAATACAATGCACGCGGCTGCGGCTTTAAATACCGGAACATGCTGCATCAAATACTGCATCTGCCCACAGTTTTCAGAGTTGCGCCGAAACAGCCGCACGAGGCTAAAGGCGGCCGCCACTGTATTTCGCCCCAGGTCCGCGGCTCCCCCCGCTCAGCGAGTCTCCGCAAGATGGCACCACCGGGAGTTCCCCGGAAGAACTAACGAGGCAGCAGATGTCGGAGCAGGGACTTGGGCCTTTCCTTCCCCCATGGAGTGGAGGAGGAGCGGGAGGAGAGAGGCGCGCGCTCTCCGAGAAGGCAACGGCGTGCATCTGAAAGAATCGCAACCAAGAATATCCCCAAATAGAGAGGATTGACGAAGAGAATCCAGCTAACAGAAGAAAACAGGGAGCTGCTTCTCCTTGATTTTTCCCGCAAGTACATTGGGGTCGGGGGACGTTGGTCTGAGGGGTGGGGGGTGCGGGTTTGGGGGGGTGCTGGGGGTGGGGAGGGGGGTGTGGGCTGGTGTGGGGGTGCTGGGGTGGGGGGTGGGCCCCTTGGCGAAGATGGATCCCTGGGCACAGATGGACCCCTTGGTGGAGGTGGGCCCCTCAACAGATATGGGCCCTTCAGCGGTAATGGGCCCCTCAGCGGGAGGGGGTCAGGGTCCCAGGGGAGTATCCCTCGATGAATGGCGGAGTGGACCCCACCGACGTCCTCTCGGGACCTCCGGGGGAGGGGGATCTGGCGGCCGCCACCACGTCCAGTACCACTAGCGGGAGTCGAGCTGACCTCGAACCCTGACCTCGAACCCTGAGGCGATCCGGGGAAACTTGGCCGTCCATCGCCCGGTGCCTGCTTGGCTGGGGTCTGAGCCTAGAGACCGATCCGACCCGAGATATCGGGCCTCGTGTGAGTTCCCCCACACGGGGATGGGAGCGGCTATGGGGTGAGGCGGGGGAGGATGCGCGGCCCTGATTGTGGGGAGGAAATGTCGGGATCTAGCAAACATAAGATTGCCGCACGTAAAACCCGCCGAGGTCTTGACACATACCGGGGGGAGGGGAGGCTGGAGTTCATCTCGGCTGCCGAAACAATCTCAAATTGGGAGATACCAAAGGGGCCAGAGAAGGTTATCTCATGAGGGCCCTTCCCGCTCCCTGCCCCCTCCTTCCCCCCTTCCCCTCACTCCCCCTTCCCTTCCCCTTCCCCTCCCTCCTCCCCCCATGTCCCGCCCTCCATGTCTGTAGCAAACCTGGCAATAATCCACAAAGAGGGAAGGGACCCGTTGAATTGTGGCAGCTACAGGCCAATTTCTCTCCTCAATTCGGATCTAAAAATTTACAGTAAAATATTAGCAAACAGACTTAACCCAATAATTCTGAGCTTGATCCATAGAGACCAGGTAGGATTAATTTTGGGAAGACAAGCTTCGGACAATACCCGCAAAATTATCGACATCATTGACCACGTGCACCTCTCAAAAACAAAAGATTTTATTCTGAGCTTAGATGCTGAGAAAGCATTTGATAGAATTAGATGGGACTTCCTAGATCAAACACTGATTGCTTTTGGCTTCAGAGGACACTTCCTTGAGGGGATCAGGGCCCTATACCAGAACCCATCAGCATGTGTGAAACTCCCGGGTGGAGACTCAAGCCCCGTAAAAATAAGGAATGGTACGAGACAGGGTTGCCCCCTGTCCCCACCCCTCTTTGCTCTGACGATCGAGCCCCTCGCGACTACAATTCGAAAGGACCAAAATATAAAGGGGGTTAAAATTGGCCTAGAAAAATATAAGATAGCATTGTTCGCAGACAATGTGATTCTGACCTTGTCCGCGCCCGTGACGACCCTGGCTAACCTACAATCGCAGTTGGAAAAATTTGGCCAGGTTTCAGGGTACAAAGTCAATAGTGACAAATCCGAGGCCCTAAACCTATCCCTCTCCCCCACCCGAAGTAAAACTACTGCAGACCAATTTTAGCTACAAATGGAGCTCGTCCTGCATTAAGTATCTGGGAATCAAAATTGTGAATTCTTACGAAGCTCTATATAAACATAACTTCCCCCCATTATTCGCCGAAATCAAAAAAGATCTCCAGAGCTGGGAGGAGTATAGTATATCATGGTTGGGTAGAGTAGCATCTGTAAAGATGAACATCCTTCCTAGACTTCTGTATTTCTTCCAAACGCTCCCAATACAAGTCCCAGGGGCGGACCTCAAGAATATCCAAAATAGAATATTCCAATTTATATGGAATGACAAAAAGCCTAGAGTGGCTCGATCAGTCATGGTGGCACCAAAGGAGTGTGGAGGCCTCGGAGTACCAGATATAACCAAATACTATTTGGCAGCCCACCTGAAACAAGCGGTGGTCTGGAATAATGATCCGGCTTCCTGCGGCTGGTTGGAGATTGAGTCCTCCTATGTATCTCTGCTCACCCTCTCGGCCCTGATGTGGTTGGGGGGAGGAGGGGAGATAATGTCGGGTAAGACGAGCTTGGGAGCCACGAGATGCACATGGAAGATATGGTCAAAGTCAAAAATAAAATACCATTTAACATCCTCCCCTTTGGGAATGTGAGGATTCGGGGATTGCGTCCCTTGCGGCGCGGTTCCTCCTCTTTACGTAATAGTACCGCAGCGGCTGCTGCCTCCGATCTGCCCCCCGCTGGTGCGCGCACTCCCGCTCTGTTTACAGAGCGCGTGCGCACCCGCGCCTCTTCTACCAGGTCACAGACCTTAGCTCCGCCCCCTCAGTCACGCCGCACCTCCGCTGCGCGCGGCGTGCACGCGTGACGTCGCGCAACGAGCCCCAGCTGCGAGTCAAGATTGCTGTGAGCCCTTGTCTCTTGCAGCCTATCCTTTGCATCTGCAGAGGCTCCGCCCCCACTCCGCCTCCTCTCCTACTGGTTCCTGTCTCCTATAAGAAGCTTCCTCTTCCTGTCATACCTTGCTGAACATAACCTTATGTAGCCTTTGCGTGTGCCGGTCTTGTCCAGCCCAGTCTTGTCTTGTTCTCTGCAGTTAACCTCTCGTGTACCGACCTGGCTTTACTTTTGGATACTCTCTGGCTCCTGATCTCTGGTTTACGGATAGCGACGACGAGTACCTCTCCAACCCCAGACCACAGGCTTACGGACACCAACTACGTGTATCTCTCCAACCCACGGAACCCGGCAAGTATTGGATTAACCCTTTCTACATACCCAGACCCAGCAACGCTACAAACCACCTTCTGGGCTCGCCTCCGTTACTGTGTGTGTGTGGCACAGTCCTTCCCACCTCAGTCCCAGGGTCAGGTCTTGTTTGTGGGCTCGCGCAAGCGTTACAGTATGTTCAGCCCAACAAACATTGACCCCCCTGAGGTGGGCCGAACCACTACGGTTGCTACTCTAGTGGGAAACATACCCCAGGAACCACGTCTTCCGATACCTAATCAGTATGCGGGTGAACCCCTAGGATGCCGAGGCTTCCTGAACCAATGTGACGTCCACTTTGAATTAACCCCTTCTCGCTTCTCTACCGATAGATCTAAAGTGGCTTTTATTTTTTCATTGTTAACCGGAGATGCACTGGCCTGGGTAACTCCTATCTGGGAGTCAATGCCTGAACTCACGCATAACTTTATTTCTTTCAAAAGAAGGTTTCTGCAGGTTTTTGACACTCCTGGCCGCAAGGCTACTGCGGTCTCTTCTCTTTTCATATCACCCAGGGCCACCGGACCGTCGCAAAGTACGCTCTTGAGTTTCGGATTATTACAGCGGAGACCGGTTGGAACGACGAGGCTTTAACTGCAGCCTTCTGGCATGGCCTCTCTGACTCCGTGAAGGATTCATTGGCTGCACGTGAAAGACCCACTGCCCTGGAGGATCTGATCTCTACATGTATACGGGTGGATCAACGCCTCCAAGAGAGACGAAGTGAACGCCGGATTACACATACGCCGGTACCTATACCTATCTCTCCTACTCTCTCTCCTTCTTTTGTTCCAGTTCCTGAAGCACCAGACCCCATGCCGCTGGAAACTCACCATTTGTCTTTTATGGAAAAACAGCGCCGGAGAAGCGAGGGGCTATGTCTTTATTGTGGTCTAGCTGGTCATTTGGCGTATCGCTGTCCTACGCGTCCGGGAGAACGTCAGCGGTCTATAAGGTATGACGGAGTTGCTTTGGATACCATATCTTCTTCTTCCTCTTCCAAGGGGAATCTGTGTAAAAGGATCCTTCTACCTATCATAATGGAGGGTACGGACTTTCATACATCTGCACTTGCCTTCATCGACTCTGGGTCTGGAGGAAATTTCGTGGACCAGAATTTTGCAATAAAACACCGGATCCCACTGCTTAGGAAGTCCACTCCCTTAGGACTCGAAGCGATAGACGGCCGTCCACTCCAGCCTGCCTTTATCACCCTGGAGACCGTGATCTTCACCCTTTCCACCAAGGATGGACACAAGGAACAAATCTCGTTGAACGTCATTCATTCACCATCTATACAGGTAATCTTGGGCCTCCCCTGGTTACAACTGCACAATCCCGTGATTGACTGGACTGATAAACAACCCATACGTTGGGCTACCCAATGTATCATTCCTTGTGCTCTCACTTCACTCTCTCTTGCCGATTTAGAGACTGCGGATCCTTCCAAGGGGTTACTTCCAGAAGTCTACCATGAAATTTTGATGTTTTCGACAAGGTCCGTTCAGAGATTCTTCCTCCTCATCGTCCCTTCGATTGTCCCATTGATCTGATTCCTGGTGCCGTTCTGCCTAAAGGCAAGTCTTACCCTCTGTCCCTTCCTGAGTCCCGAGCCATGTCCGAGTATATCCAGGAGAACTTAAAGAAAGGTTTTATTAAGAACTCCATCTCTCCTGCTGGGGCAGGGTTGTTCTTTGTAAAGAAAAAGGACGGATCCCTTCGCCCGTGCATTGATTATAGAGGCTTGAATAAAATAACACAGAAGAACCGTTACCCGTTACCACTCATATCTGAACTGTTTGACCGTCTCCAAGGTGCCTCCATTTTCTCCAAACTGGATCTCCGGGGTGCCTACAACCTGATACGCATAAGGGAGGGAGACGAATGGAAAACGGCCTTTAACACCCGCGACGGCCATTATGAGTACCTAGTAATGCCGTTTGGACTCTGCAACGCCCCGGCGGTCTTTCAGGAGTTTGTTAACGAGATTTTCCGTGATGTTCTCAATTTATTCGTCATTGTATATCTTGATGATATACTAATTTTTTCTAAATCCTTGCCTGAACATATCCAGCATACCAAGCTAGTACTCTCTCGGCTTCGCCAGAATCGTCTGTATGCTAAGATGGAGAAGTGTATGTTTCACAAAAATTCTACTTCCTTCCTGGGTTATATAATCTCCGAGAAGGGATTTTCCATGGATCCTGAGAAACTAAGGGCGGTATTAGATTGGCCCCAGCCCACATCGCTTAAAGCCATACAGCGATTCCTTGGATTTGCCAATTATTATCGTAGGTTCATCCATAAATTCTCCACACTGGTTGCTCCTATCACCGCTTTGACCAAGAAAGATGCTGATCCTTCCTCCTGGCCTCCGGAGGCTGATCTTGCTTTCAAGTCTTTAAAGAAGGCCTTCACCACCGCTCCTATTTTGCATCACCCCGATCCCTCCCTTCCCTTCACGTTGGAGGTCGATGCTTCGGATATTGGAGCCGGGGCAGTGCTCTCCCAAAGACGTTCTCCTCAAGATCACCTGCATCCATGCGGCTACTTTTCCAAGAAATTCTCCCCCGCAGAGATCAACTATGATGTAGGGAATAGAGAACTTTTGGCTATCAAACTTGCACTCCAAGAGTGGAGACACCTTCTTGAAGGTACCGAGAAACCAATCCTTATTCTTACTGACCACAAGAATTTATTGTATATTGAAGGTGCTCGACGCCTTGGTTCCCGTCAAGCTCGCTGGGCTCTTTTTTTCTCAAGATTCAACTATGTAATCTCTTACATTCCTGGTACAAAGAATTTGAAGGCTGATGCTTTGTCCCGCCAATTCATCCGCGGAGACCGATCCGACGACCTTCCAGAGACTATTCTTCCTTCAAGATTGATCATTGCAGCTAATTCCTTCGATATTTTGGACAAAATTCTGGACTCTCAAGCCCGGATTCCAGAGGGTCTGGAGGTACCTGAGGGCTGCCTATATGCGGCAACCAAATTCCGTCAAAAGATTCTTGTGTGGGGTCATGCTTCCAGGTCAGCCGGTCACCCTGGGATCAGAAGAACCACCGACTTAATCAGACGTACTTTCTGGTGGCCAGAGATGTTGAACGACATTAAGGAATTTGTTTCATCTTGTTCCATCTGTGCTCGGAATAAGTCCGTTCGAAAAAAGCCTTCTGGTCTGCTACGCCCGCTCCCCATTCCTGAACGCCCCTGGTCCCATTTATCAATGGATTTTATTGTGGAGCTGCCCATTTCCAATGGCATGAATACCATCTTGGTCATTGTGGATAGGTTCTCCAAGCAGGCCCATTTCATACCCCTCAAGGGCCTCCCTAACTCTGCAACTCTAGCTGATATCTACGTCAAGGAAATCTTTCGTATACATGGGGTTCCTGTTTCAATTGTATCCGACCGTGGATCTCAATTTGTATCCAAGTTTTGGCGAGCGTTTTCTCAAAGACTCAATATCTCGCTTCTTTTTTCTTCCGGGTATCACCCGCAAACCAATGGACAGACTGAAAGGGTAAATCAATCATTAGAACAATATCTAAGATGTTTTGTTTCGGATACACAGGATAATTGGGCTGAGCTCTTACCGTGGGCTGAGTTCGCACATAACTCCCTTAGAAACGAATCCACCCAAGAGTCGCCCTTCTTCATCAATTACGGCTACCACCCTAACTCTCTGCCCATTTCTTCTAATACCTCTGGAGTCCCTGCTGCTGATGCCAGAATCAATGCTCTTCAAGAATCATGGAATAAGATTCGGAGAACTCTCCAGGAATCCGTTCGGAGACAAAAGACCCAGGCGGATCGATTTCGTCTAGAGGCGCCCAGGTTTAAGACAGGAGACAAGGTATGGCTCTCATCAAAGAACATCAGATTAAAGACACCTACCTTAAAATTGGCTCCCAGATTCTTGGGACCATTCAAGATCCTGGAACAAGTTAATCCTGTGGCGTACCGCCTGGACTTACCTCCCTCTATGAAGATACCATCGGTGTTCCATGTCTCTCTTCTGAAACCTGTCAAACAGAGTTCCAGGTATCCTGATGTTGTTTCCCCTCCTCCTCCTGTGTTGGTGCATGGTCAAGAGGAATTCGAGATCCGCTCTGTCATTGATTCAAGAATCTCCAGAGGGAAGGTGCAGTTCCTTGTACACTGGAAGGGTTTCGGCCCTGAAGAACGTTCTTGGGTCTCCGGTGACCAGATTCACGCTCCCGGCTTGCTCAGACGCTTCCATGCCAGGTACCCAGACAAGCCATTTATGGATCGTCCGGAGTTCGATCCTCAAGGGGGGGTACTGTGAGGATTCGGGGATTGCGTCCCTTGCGGCGCGGTTCCTCCTCTTTACGTAATAGTACCGCAGCGGCTGCTGCCTCCGATCTGCCCCCCGCTGGTGCGCGCACTCCCGCTCTGTTTACAGAGCGCGTGCGCACCCGCGCCTCTTCTACCAGGTCACAGACCTTAGCTCCGCCCCCTCAGTCACGCCGCACCTCCGCTGCGCGCGGCGTGCACGCGTGACGTCGCGCAACGAGCCCCAGCTGCGAGTCAAGATTGCTGTGAGCCCTTGTCTCTTGCAGCCTATCCTTTGCATCTGCAGAGGCTCCGCCCCCACTCCGCCTCCTCTCCTACTGGTTCCTGTCTCCTATAAGAAGCTTCCTCTTCCTGTCATACCTTGCTGAACATAACCTTATGTAGCCTTTGCGTGTGCCTGTCTTGTCCAGCCCAGTCTTGTCTTGTTCTCTGCAGTTAACCTCTCGTGTACCGACCTGGCTTTACTTTTGGATACTCTCTGGCTCCTGACCTCTGGCTTACGGATAGCGACGACGAGTACCTCTCCAACCCCAGACCACAGGCTTACGGACACCAACTACGTGTATCTCTCCAACCCACGGACCCCGGCAAATATTGGATTAACCCTTTCTACATACCCAGACCCAGCAACGCTACAAACCACCTTCTGGGCTCGCCTCCGTTACTGTGTGTGTGTGGCACAGTCCTTCCCACCTCAGTCCCGGGGTCAGGTCTTGTTTGTGGGCTCGCGCAAGCGTTACAGGGAATTACTCCATTATTCGGTAACCCGGACTTCCTCCCGTACATTTTAAAAAGGCTAACATTCGACGAGCGTCTGACCTATTAGACAAAGGAAAAATGCTGTCATTCCCCAAAGTGCAAATTTTTTTTGCCCCTATAGACCTCCCCCTCTTCAGCTTCCTCCAAGTCAGACACTTCCTACTAACGATCTCCCACAACTCCAAATTTGATCTCCCAACCAAATACGAAAGGATGTGCTCAGTGGGGGCATATCGGAAGGGTTTGATTTCTGAAATATATGTGGGACTAGCATGCGCCTCTGCACCCGTCAACCATAGCTATATGCTAAAGTGGACTGCAAATCTCGGTCTAGACATAGATAGAGAGGACTGGGAGGACATCTGGTGTGCAGCAAACAGAACCTCAATTTGCACTACTATCAAAGAAAACATTTACAAAATCCTAATCCATTGGTACCTCACCCCGAGTAGGCTGAGCCAGGTCTTCCCTGGTCTGTCTGACCTCTGCTGGAGGGGGTGCAGCCAGCTGGGGGACCTTGTGCATCTATGGTGGACGTGTCCCGGAATTAGACCATTCTGGGGTATGATCCAGTCTATGGTGGAGGAGATGGTCGGAATGGAGGTCCCATTAGATCCTGTGACTTTCCTGCTTGGAAAACCTATTGAAGAGTTCTACCTCCAAACCAAGAAATTGATGTCATTCATTTTGACGGCAGCCCGCTGCAAAATTGCTGCAAAATGGAAGAAGCTTAACCATCTAGCAAACAGTCGGTGCTTAACAGAATCAGAGAAGTTAGACTTATGGAGCTATTGTCAGCAAGACTGAACCAAAATGTCGAAAAATTTGATAAAATCTGGGAAGCATGGCCACATACATAAAATCTTCTCTGGAATAATAGCTCGCACCGGCTGTCCACCTGGGGGCGGGGTTGGGGTCTCCGAGGGGGGACCCTGCCTTCCCCACCCTCTATTCTCTCCCCCTCCCTGATCCCTTGTTCCCCGTTTCACTACATTCCCCCCCTTCCCTGCCTCTTCCCTCCTTCCCCCCCCTTCTACTTCCTCTCTTCTTTAGGTCTATCCTTTTTCTCCACACCCAAAAGAGGAAAGATTAATTCCCCAAGCGAGACGCTCTCCCCTCCGGCTGGAGAAGTGAGAGGGTGTATAAGACTGACGAAGATATAGGAGGGGCTCCTCCTCAAGTGCAAGCCGAAGGAATTGTATAAAGTGATGATCTGTACCCTTTCCTCTGTGTAAAACCAATAATAAATGTGGAAAAAAAAATAGCAATACACAATGTAATATTTTATATACTGTACCTGTAGCTTTATAAAGTGTTTGTCAACTTTGTCACTTAGATTGTAAGCTCTTCGGGGCAGGGATTCCCTTTTTTAATATATACTTTTTATGTTGAAGTGCTTAATCCTATTATGTCACGTGAATTAAGCTGTAAAATGCCATGTACCTGAATTGTGTCCCCTATCTATTTATCAATAGTTAAGTTGATTACACTTTTAAAACTGATTAGAAGCTGAAATAAAGTACTAAATTGTAGTTGTAATTGCATTCATAATTACAGTGCTGGGAATTAGTGTTTGTAAACATTAGTTGCTTATTTATCTGGTATTGTAAATGTAATGCAAATATTTGGGCAACAACGGGCTAAAATCACATCATAATTTGCATCTATAATACTTTTAGACACATTAGGACCTATGGATTAAAACAGATTTTTTTAAAATGTTTTACAGCCTGACAAGTGACTAGGAAACAAGAATGGTGTAAATAGCGCTATCAATAAAAATAAATTGGATAATACCCAATATATACACAATGTGACAAGTGACTAAATATAGGACGGCTGCCAGGAAAAAAACCTAACACAAACACAGTTAGTGAAAACACAGAGAAAACGATACAGACCGGCGTGTTGGACATTAAAGGCGCCGGTCTGTATCGTTTTCACAGCCTGACAAGTGACAATGTATATATTTGTAAGAATTCTGGCTGCAGCTGCAAAGGCTGTCAGGGTGCTATGCCTGAAAAGGGTTTTGGATGGTGAGGAGAATAACATAATTTTGCCCCTTTATACTTTATTAAGACTGCATCTTGAATATGAAGTACACTTATGCGTGCCTTACTTTAAAAATAAGTTATGGAGCTGTAATAAGTGCAGAAACGATCCATTAAAATAATAAAGAGAAAAGCAGATCTGACATATGAGGAAGAATAACAACTTTAGGTATGTTTACAGTACTTTAAAAATAGCTGTCTAAGAAGGGATATAATTACTACAGTACTTACAACTAAACCTAAGGGCAGAAAATAGTAGTGGCAAGGTAGCTTCACATCCTGAGGACTGTGCATATATGACATGTGCTAATCCATTAGGATGACAGAGACTTCACTAGTAGCTAATGAAAAGGTTTGTGTTTTTTTTTTACAATAAGAGCAGCAAAAATGTGGAATATACTATTCTTCAAACTTGGGATATAACTTAAAGCAGCAATATGGGTTAACGTTTTAAAAAAAAAATATATTTTTTATTACAGGATAGAAGCAGGGTGTCTCTGGAGCTGAACCCCATACATTTTAGCTCCGGGGACCAACTGCTTGCAGAGATACTTACCTACTTGCCGATATCTTTGTGGCGTTTAAAGGTCCATGTAACGTGGGCCAATAGAAAGCCGCACCGGATGATGTCACGGATTCCTATTGGCCCGCGGGACATTTAAACTTCACCATTAGATTAAGGATCACAGTTTCTCTGCTTGCAGAGATACTGGTAACACTACGGAGGCAAGTATCTCTGCAAGCAAGGGGGCCCCCAGAGCTGCAAATAATGGGGTTCAGCTCCGGAGACCCCTTCTTCATACCTGTAATAAAAAATAAATATATATTTTTTATTTTAAAAATTAACCCATATTGCCGCTTTAATATACAGTACAGTATCTTTTAATAAACGAATACGGAGTTAGAATAAGTTAACACAAGCAGAGCATGCACCTGTTATGGCAAATGTTACACTGGATTTTCTGTTTTCCTTCCCTGGATAAAAAAAAATACATTCATGTTATGAGTAGATCACCAAGATGGAAGTTAGAAAACATTGAACTCAATTGACATGCCGTATGTCATTTTTACACCTACAGTAAACTGCTTTATTACTTTGTTAATTAGATACATTTTTTCAAGTAAAACTCGGTGCAGTTTTTCAACATAGTAGAAGGAGAAAACAATGATGGTTTCTGATTTTTCTTTTATTTCATTATTATTTTTGTGTAGGGTCCTTTCTATGTTCCAAATTGAACATGACAAAAGATAGCTAAAAGATAATACCTTAATGCATTGATACAAAGACGCTACAGTATTAAAAATTCATCCCTAAGCATCAATTATACAGCAAAAAAGCCATATTGTACGCTTGCATTTTACCCCCTTTATTTTGCCTACGCAGTTTTGCTGTACTTACCCTGTTGCTTGTACAGACAACGAGTATTCTAAAACTTGCCTTAAACTTGCCTTAAATTAGCCAGTTTACATGCTGGGTACATGCTGGGTACATTTCAGTGACATTTCTGCAGAGGCTAATGGCCCATCGGATTAACACAGCATAGGGTCCCTGGCAGTCCCATTCAATTTGAATGGGACTGCCACGGACCCCCGCTGTTAATCTGATGGGCCATTAGTCTGTCTGCAGAAATGTGTGAAATGTTGCAGCATGTACCCAGCATATACCCAGCATATACCCAGCATGTACCTGGGTCTTTTTGGAGATTGCCCCAGGTTTGTTTTAGAATAATCGTCGGCACTACAGTACCATTTCCAATATTCAGATAACCTTTATCAGCACTACATCAGACAGAGATTCTTCCAAGCTCAAGAAGTGAATTCAGTACGGACTGGACAGGTGTCACGGGAGACCAGGTTTCTTAACACCTTTTTATAACTGGGATCATTGATTGAGCAAAACAAGATGGTAACATAAATGGTAATTTATTTCTCATAGAAGACAAACACACAAAGTTACACAATTCAAGGTTAACACACTTACTGGGAATGGGGCTAACAAATAAATCAATTTCTGGAACGAAATTCCTTATGATGACCATTTTAGAGCACTTTCCAATGATAGTAGTTACTCGCAAAAGTCCTGGAACTGTTTTTGGCATGTTATGCCGACCACGACCGCAACATCCTAAAAAGCTGGACTTAGAAACGAAACGAAACGAGCCGGCTCGTGTCTATTCAGTTCTGAGCATCTTTGAATTAGCTGCTGTTGGTTTGGCGCTTGGAATCTGCGCTCCTGATTGGCTGCAACCTCTCATAAGGCTTTCAGGCTTTCATTCACTAACCTGAACAGCCTATCAGAGATTGGGAATTCTCCTGTCAGACAATCACCAATTTGTCTGGTTGTAAAGCCGGGAGGGCACCTTTTCTCAGTCTGTCAAAGGGGCATGTGTCACGGGACCAATGCTTTTAACACAAAAATACCCAGATCCTTTGATTGAGCAAAACGTGAGATAAAATAAATTGTGATTTTACAGAATGAACATACACAGCTTGATTTACAAAATAACACGAAATTACACTTACTTACTTACGATGTTACATCTGGTTACAGGAAAAATCTTAGATGGAATCTCAGGTGAATCTTTCTACAGCATGTTGAATCTACCTCTTGACTGGCTGCACAGACTTTTGAAACTGCACATGTCCTATCTTTACACTGTGTAACCAATAGCAGCGTGGGAACAAAACATCCCACCTATTGGCAAGGTTCGCCCATACTTCAGGGAGCCTGGCAGAGGCTTCAAGGTATGCTGCGAGCATGTGCGAACTTCACCTTTAAGCCGCTTAGCATACCTAGCCAAGCCAACCTCCCTGGTGACATGTTGTCTGCCTTTTCTATGACACCTGGACAAATGTCAGGAAAAACTATTTACCTCCCCCCCTCCCCACTCAACACTTAACAGTGTCAGTTTCTATGAACTATGGCCTGTTTCCAAACACAGGGGAACCAAATCAGCAGGGTGGCTTTAGAAACCTGAGTCTAATTATGCATTGCTTACTCACTGGGATTTCCTGCCATGCATTTTAAAGCCTAGTACTTACACCCTAAGTGTCACCTCCTGTTCTGGCCTGAATGAAAATCACCTTACCCTTATAATATTAATACACCAAAAAGAGGGGGACTTTCATTCATTACTTCTTATGAAATTTTCTAATACAGAAAACATAAACTGGTTTAATGATTACCCCCTAGCAGTATGCATAGCAAATTTCAGAGTGCTGGGACATTCCTATCCAAAATTAGCTTGCTGCTTATATGCTACGCGCAAGGCTGCTGGTTTTTAAAAACCTTTTTCTTTTCTTGCGGTTGGCAGTGAAACACTATTGCAATGCGCACCCACGGTACATAACTGATACAATGTAACTCAGCATAATGATGTGGTTCTCTTATGCTTAGCGGGACACACACAGACAATTAAAATACATTTACAGCACTGCATCCAATACCAGGCTGCAGAGCTGACACTCTACATGTTAACTTAAAAACTCCTATAACTCTTATTAAAAACTCCTATAACTCACCTTATATCTGGTGAGAGAGGTACGGAACCCCTCACTGGGTTATGGGATTTGGGGATACCCTGGGACCTGTAGTGTAACCCAGTTTCCTGTCCGGTCTTACTGCCCTGGTTTGTCCTGAAGCAATGAGATTTGATGATGAGCTGCAAACTTTCTAGGGGGGATTTTAACCGGTGGTCTGCGTTCCTCATGTCCTCAGGAATCTGGGGAGATTCCTGAGTGCATGTTTCGGGATACCCACAACATTGGCCCCCTTCTACCCAAACACACCCTGACAACATTTTACCATAAAATCACCCCTGAAACTCACGCCTTGCACATCTCCACTGGCTAGCACCCCTGGAACAGTAAAAACCCACACAAATCTTTATGACACCTGCAGTTACATGCCACAATTGGGTTGAAGAGCTGACACTCAAAATTCCCCAAGTCACAGAAATCTTTATTGTTGCAAAATTAGTATACAGTTGCAGTAATACATTTTTGACACCTGGGTCCCAGAGCTGACACTTTAAGACCCTAACACACGGGTCAGGGTTAACCAAGTGGGCTTGACCTTTATTGATGAGCTTGGTTAACCCCTTCACCGTCCCAACAGGCAGCAGCAAAAACATATCTTTTAGGTTCTGTAAATGAAACCATCTTCTAACCAAGGGATATGCGGTCCACTCACCACACAGTGTTTTCATGGCCGACTTCACCACCATGGGATCTTCAGTTGTCACCTGGAATGCTTGACTCCTCCTGCGTACAGTAAAGAGTCATTAAATCATACCGAATGTATCAACGACGTGCCACTGTCTCATATACAAACATAGAGGCAGATTCACTAAGGTGACACACAGTGACACATTGCATTTTCATGTCATTATCCAGAAACCTTCTCACTGATGAGACAAAAAATGTTGAAACAGCTGTCTGTTAGTAGATGTACTGGCTATGCATTTCTTAAACCCAGGCTGTGCTGAAAAGCTGTGTAATACAGCAGGCATAATCACATAGGAGTCCATGTTAAAATGGATGAGAAGTAATGAGTGACACACTATGCTCATGTGCATGTCATTACCCAGAATCCTTCAGTGGAAGCACTGTTTGCTAAGAGATAACGGGGAAATACAGGGTTGCAGACCTGTCGGTGACAACAAATGCATCGCAAGTGATATTTTTATTTAAGGTAAGCAAGAGGTTAATAAAAATACCCTTACTACCTTTCTATCCCTTGTATGTCATATAGGTACAACCCCTATGGCATACAAAGGGTTAACCCCCCTCTAAGTCCTCTCTGGCATCCTAACCTCCCCGGGGCCCAGTATTATACCGAGATGCTATGGAGTCTACACTTCTTGTTCTTCTCTTTTTAGATGTTCCTTAGTGACGTGGTTTATCACAGTTGAAGCAGCATTGGAGTCTCCATATATTTTCAGCTTGTTGGTTCTGGATTTCTTGCTACTGATCGCACTGGTTCACTATCCAATACACTGGGATTGGTTTGAACTTTGTTTATCAACATGTTTATATTGACTGGGGTTTGTGGTTGTCATTATATTGTATTCACTGTGTACAATTTCACATTCCTTACTTATATATATACACATTTATTACTACAGTACCTAATTTAACAATTTTTACCCATACTATATATATAGGCTTAGTGCTACTTATTTTGTTTGTGTGTGTGTATACATATACAAAAACAATAAAGTAGCACTATAAGGTGCACCTAGATGTGTGTAAAATAGAAGGTGGCTATGCAGTGAGTGTACCCAGTGGTGCGATATACAAAGGACCACAATTTAGTGTATGCCTAAGTGATCGTTCTATTAGCCTCTAGTATTATACACACATACAAAATCAAACTCAATGAAAACATACAACAAGAGACAGAGAAGCCCAATGCTACATCCAATATGACAAAAATACGCAGTAAAATACTTATATATTATCTTGAAAAAGGGTCATTTAGTTTAACCCTTTGGCATTGTAAGAATGCGAGCCATGACAAGGCAGACCCTGTTCACATGTCCTAATACTACCAGATAAAATACTAATATTGTATACCTCTATTAGGATTAAAATTCACATTTACATCTATTAGGAGGGAGAAAGACCAACATTGGATCTATATCCAGTAAAATGAAAAGGACCTGCTGACTTGGGAAGTGGGGAGGGGCGGGCTTAAAACCTGGGAAGGAGGGGCCACTATCCTTCAACAGCTGAGACAACTGAAAATATGTTAACAAACAACATCCTGGGGTTCTGTGTGTTGTTTGTCAATGAAAAAATAAACAGATTTTCAAACCAATTGACGAAATAAATAGGTAAAGTCCAATGTCGGACAGTGGCAGTAAATCCAGACTGGAACGGCTTGCAATTTCAATTATGATGTTGCCACATCAAGGATACCTAAAAGAAACAAAAGAGAAAAAGAAGTGCAAGCTCTATAGTGTGATACTATATGGATATATTTAATGATACAAAATAAAAAAAGGAATCTTGGACATACACTCACAAGAGGAATGAATAAAACAGCATTTATGAGATTAAATCTCAATAGCAGTGGCGTCAATATCCAGTCGCCAATAGAACAATAGTCCCCAGTCAGGTATGCTGTAGTGCCGATGAGTATTCTAAAACCAATCTGGGGCAATCACGAACAATACCAAGGTACATACTGGGTACATGCTGAAAACATGCTGGGTACATGCTGCAACATTTCTGCAGACAGACTAATGGCCCATCGGATTAACAGCGGAGGTCCCTGGGACCCTGCTGTGTTAATCCGATGGCAGCAAAAATTGTAACTTAATCCGATGGGCCATTAGTCTCTGCAGAAATGTCACTGAAATGTTTGCAGCATGTATGCAGCATGTACCTGGATCTTGTTGGTTATAGCCCCAGATTTTCCAAGGCAAGTTTAAGGCAAGTGTTAGAATACTCGTCTGCGCACCTTTAGTATTAATATAGAGCAAGTATACATACTGCTAATATCCTGATGTACACACGGTGCTCCGGGGCTGGAGGGGCAAGAAAAGTTTGGCTATATGGGGAAATAAGGAGGATTAAGGGGGCAATGCACTAAGCTCAATGGCTTTGCATTCTGATTTGGCCAAAAAGCAGGTTCGATAAAAAGTGAAGCCGGGGACGCGATGCAATAAGGCCTTGAGGCCATTTTTAACGTACCTGCTCAAAATAGCTCAAAACAGCCACAGCGTACGTGATGCTTTTTTTCCCCCTGCTAGCGTTCTTAACCTTTCCGTTTGCTAGCTGATATAAAAAAAAGCCGCATGTAACATTTGCATGGAGATTTGCTATCTCCATGCAAGACTGTTTCAGGCGATCGTACACTAAATAAATACATTTTAATAATAGTCTCCCGAGCTGAACCGCATTGGTTTCAGGTCCGAGGACCCCCTACTTCAGGAGATATAGGCCCCGTTATGGGGTAAACCCCCTGCAGTTTAAAGCTCCCGCGTCACGTGACCGGGTTATTTACATTCTGCAGGGGATACCGGCACCCCATAAAGGGGCCTATATCTCCTGAAGTAGGGGGTCCACGGACCTGAAACCAATGCGGTTCAGCTCAGGAGAGCCCCTGCACATCTGCACTAGTATTAAAACACACATAACACATAACAATAAACAATAATTCATTAGCGTAGCGGCTATCCGCTATGGTAATGAAGCAGCATTAATGTATTTTAAATAATAGTGTGCGGGAGCAGGGGGTCCCCTGAGCTGAACCTCATTGATTTCTGCCTCAGAGACCACCTGCTTCCCGAGTTACAGGCCCCGGTATGGGGCATCGGGTGCCAGTGCCGCCGCTATCTTTATAGCGTCCAAGATGCGACGTGGGCTCTATAAAGATGGCGCACACTATTAATAAAAATACATTAATGCAGCTTCATTACCTTAGCGGATAGCCGCTAAGGCAATGAAGGCAATGAAAGGGTTAAGACACATTAGCATGTTTATTGGGGACAATTGCCCCCAATAAACACCACACCTCCCCCCGCCCCCTAACACATACATATGGATAATACTAATAATAACACATACATATGGATAATAATGCATTTGGCCATTTTAAATACATAAAAATTACAATAAATACAGTCAAAATATTTAACACTTACGTTTTACAGGCACCCATGATGAAGGCCGTCTTCATCCTCATCTTCATTCTGCCCCTGCCCCTACGGTGCTGCAAAACATGCACAACAATTACAATAGCCAATGTAATGTCCCCTAACCCCTTAATCCCCATAGCGGTTATTAACCGCTACAGTCATTAAGGGGTTAACCCACCTTCACCCACCACTCGGGAGGCCTACATACCCTCCCACACTAACCCCCCACCCCGTGAGGCCTAACCACCCTCACCCACTACCCACAAGGGAGGCCTACCCACATACCCTTGGGGCCAATACACCCCTCCCCCCCAATATACATATATACATTAACGGGCATTAAATGGGACTTAAAAAATAAAAGACATGAATGAAAAATCATAAAAACCTGTAAAATTAAAAATAATAAACTTTTCTTTTGTTTACTCACCATTAGATGCCCACTCACCTAAATCCAAGCGACCAGGAAGCACAGGAACCAATCCACAGGAAAGCCATAAAATAAAAAAACATAACAAATCCACGTCTGTGTCTTCTTTGGGGTCTTCTGGGGTCTTCTTCCAGCTTCTTCCTTCTTCTTCCGTCTTCTTACGCCACGCCCTTCTTCTCTTCTTAGGAGGGGAGATGTTCCCTCCTCGGCACTAGCTTCAAAATGAGGCGACATAGGCTTTTATAGGCTTATGACATCACATTTTGGTCAAATGTTTCCCACGGTCCTGATTGGCCGTGAAAAACATGTGATTTGGCCGATGAAAAAAAAAATGATGACGTCATTTAAAGGCAATGAAAGCACAGCCAATCAGAATGGCTTTGCTTCAATTGCCTTTAAGATGACGTCATTAAAAGAAACATGGCCGGTCTCACATGGTACGGTAGCCAATCAGAGCGTGGGAAATACATCCCAACTCTGATTGGCTCTAGTACCATGTGACAGGCTTTCAAAGACGTCACATCCATTCTCCCCCAAGCCTCTGTCACATGGTCTACTAGAGCTAATCAGAGATGGGATGGAGTTCCCACGCTCTGATTGGCTACCGTACCATGTGAGACCGGCCATGTTTCTTTTAATGACATCATCTTAAAGGCAATTGAAGCAAAGCCATTCTGATTGGCTGTGCTTTCATACCCTTTAAATGACGTCATCATTTTTGTTTTCATCTGTCAAATCACATGTTTTTCACGGCCCAATCAGGACTGTGGGAAACATTTGACCAAAATGTGACGTTATAGGCCTATAAAAGCTTATGTCGCCTCATTTTGAAGCTAGTCGTCGAGGAGGGAACATCTCCCCTCCTAAGAAGAGAAGAAGGGCGTGGCGTAAGAAGACGGAAGAAGAAGGAAGAAGCCGGTGAAGACCCCAAAAGACCCCAAAGAATAAAGAAGATCCCAAGACAGACGGCAATGACTACAAATAGAAGAAAAAAACACAGACGTGGATTTGTTATGGTTTTTTATTTTATGGCTTACCTGTGGATTGGTTCCTGTGCTTCCGGGTTGCTTGGATTTCGGTGAGTGGGCATCTAATGGCGAGTAAACAAAAGAAAAGTTTATTATTTTTAATTTTACAGGTTTTTATGATTTTTCATTCATGTCTTTTATTTTTTCAGTCCCATTTAATGCCCGTTAATGTATATATTATATACTGCACCAACACACTTTATTCGAGCAAATACCCAGTATGTACCTGGCAGATACATGGAATGCGCCGCTCCTCACCTCTAACAAGCCCCGTTGCGTTTGCCTTCCCAGCCTGGGTTCATGCCTGGCTGACGGGCGGCTGATCTGTTAAATGATAATGATTAGGATTTAATAGGCTGCAATGCTTCGCGTGTCTACCAGATGGCATAAATTCATGAATTGTAATGCAGTATATATATATATACTGTGCAGTATTGCAGCCAGCGGGAATAAAATGCTTCAATCCCTGCCTGGAAAATACCTCAATGCACTCGGGCAGAAAACAGTCACAAACCTCAATACACCCGGGTATACCCGAATTCGTGGGACTAGCCGAGCTCGAATAAAGTGTGTCGCCAGTGTACATACATTCACGGACACTGAATGGGTGTATTCTATGTGATTTTGGTATGGAAATGCTTTGTATTTTATGCTGTATTATTGCCCCTGTATTTTATGTATATCTATCTATATGGATAGACATACAGGGATAATAATTGATTGGTTTGCTAATGTTTATGTTCTTTTCATGTATGGCTAGTTTATTTATCAGCTTTATTTTGTCATTGTTGTGAATAATGTAATTTGTATGTAGTTAAAGGTTAATTGTAATGGCTTCTTTAAGGTACTTACATTAGAATGATGGTGGTTACTTTAAATTAGAATTGTTTTGGCAATGGTTTGGCTTTAGGAATTGAATAGGGAATTGTATAATTGATTTGTATTGTATTGTAATTGTTTGAGGAAATTGATTAATTGATTGATGCTAATTGTATTGATGTTGCTTAGTTTCTAATTGATTTTCATGATGGCATTGCTGGTTATGGGACATTGTTAATATTGTATTTTATTGTTACATATATATATTTTGCATAGTGTTATATGATGCACAGATTGATTGCATCATGTACACACTCAATGCAATTGTGTGACATTTCATAGACATTTGTGTAGCTGCAGTTTTTTTTTTTTAAATTTGCAATGGCTGCTGGATTTATTTTAACATGCACTTTGGTGATTTTAAGATTAAAAAAGCATGTTTTGATTTATGCATGTTTTATGTGTTTAATAATGGGCAAATAATCTATTATCCATATCTGGATAATAGTTATTTGGCACATTATTGTACTGTAGGTGTTGGGGGGGGATGTATGTATTGAATGTATAGGCCAGGTTTATTTATTTTACATTCAGGGTTGCTTCCTTGGTTCTGTGTGAGACCTCTGGAGACCACCTGCAGTATCCTCGGGTATCTCACGGTATCAGGCTGGTGGTTCCACGGGTGACACCTGCGGGGATGAACCGGTGGCCTAATATCTGTGGGGGCACCGCAGACCCGTAGTGTGAGGGGAAGAACCAGTGGTCCCACATCCGTGGGGGCACCGCGGACCCGTTGTGAGCATTCGTGAGTTCCCCAGACCCCCGTGAGAACCACTCGAGGCCCCGCAGACACCTGTGGGTCTGACCCGGGGCTCCCAGACATCCACGGGCCTACCGTGGGGACCCAATTGTGGCCCAAGGAGACCACCTGGGGGCCATGGTGCTTGGCGGGACCCACCAACAGGCCTCCAGAACCTGTATGAAACAAGTTGCTGGTACCCTGTAGGTCTGTCAGGTGATCCACCAGCCCGCCGGGGACTCGGGTGGGGCTGGGGTATGAACCCTGTATGTAAAAGGATAAATCATGTATTTATGGGGGGGCACAGGGGGTGGGTAATGTATTTAATAAATAGAATGATGCTTATTGTTGGGCTGTGTATTGTTTTTATTGTGGGTACTGGGGGTGGGGGGAGGGGGTATTGGCCCCAAGGGTATGTGGGTAGGCCTCCCTTGTGGGTAGTGGGTGAGGGTGGTTAGGCCTGACGGGGTGGGGGGTTAGAGTGGGAGGGCATGTAGGCCTCCCGAGTGGTGGGTGAGGGTGGGTTAACCCCTTAATGACTGTAGCGGTTAATAACCGCTATGGTGATTAAAGGGTTAGGGGACATTACATTGGCTATTGTAATTGTTGTGCATGTTTTGCAGCACCGTAGGGGCATGGGCAGAATGAAGATGACTATGTAGACGGCCTTCATCATGGGTGCCTGTAAAACGTAAGTCTTAAATGTTTTGACTGTATTTATTGAATGTTATATGTATTTAAAATGGCCAAATGTGACAAGGTGATAGTGTAGAAACAGGCGCTTAAACAATACTAGTGATCACCAATCTTTAAGTGAATAAATAATTTATATATTTATAATAAAGTGCGTGAATATAAGTGACAAATAATAGTGCAATAAAACACGTGTATATAAGAAGTTATAACCCCTGCTCAAACCCTCTGGAAGGACTGTCTTCACTGGTCCCAGATGATCGATATATGTTCTCACAACCCAGGGGGAGCATGAAGGAAAAAAACAACAGAAAAAACACAAACTAAGTGCAGACTGTATATTACAGTGTAACAAGGTGTGAGGAAACTTGGCTCTCGTGTTCAGCCTACTCACAGGATTGAAATCAGCAGTCCAAGGCTATCCTCTATACAGGGCTGCCAGTAAAGTCTAAAGACAGCACTCACAGGAGACAAACAGCACCATTCAATGAGGAACTGTGTCATGGAAGCTGTTCGGCTTGCATAGAGAAGGTCTCAGGATCACTACACCGGAAGTGACGTGATGGAGCTCAGTGCGTGAACCGGAAGTGACGTATCGCATCGGGGAACGCACTGGAGGTGATCCCGACAGTACCACGGCGTATAGCGGATAAGCGACGGCGGTGCGGTGAGCGGTGAGCGGTGGCCATATCCTATCACTCCTGAGTCACTTGTTATAGTGCCAAATGCTTGTGTTTGATTTTTATATTGTAAGTGCACATTTTTTAACTACATCATAAAGTTACCCTTTTAATATTGATCTGCACCATGGAGATTTTTTTTTTCTATTCTTCCATGTTCTCATCTACCTGATTTATGAATGTGAGAGGTATCCTGTCTACACCTAGAAGACACTACAGATTCCACAGATCCTGTTATTGCCCATACCTTACTGCTATCCTGTGAGTAGGCTGCACACGAGAGCCAAGTTTCCTCACACATTGTTACACTGTAATATACAGTGTGCCCTTAGTTTGTGTTTTTTCTGGTTTTTTTTCCCTTCATGCTCCCCCTGGGTTGTGAGAACATATTTAAAATGGCCAAATGCATTATTATCCATTTGTGGATAATAGTAATTTTGGCCATTACTGTATTGTATGTGTTAGGGGGGTGTATTTAGTTATAATTCTTGTTTATTATTTTTGGAGGTGCAACATTGGTACCGCAGGCCTGCGGGTACCCCGGGACTCCCGCAGGGACCCCGGGACGGCCGCGGGGACCCCAAGACTCCCGCAGGGACCCCCGCACTCCCGCGGGGACCCCCGCTTGGTGAGCCGGGGACCCCCGGACACCCGCGGGTTCAGCCGGGGACACCGTGCGACCCCCGGGCTTCTTTGGGACCCCCGCAGGGTCAGCCGGGGACACCCGCCAACCTGCTGTATGGGTTTTGCGCATGCAAAAAAAAAAAAACAAGAATTTTTTCTAAGTCCAGATTTCTTTGCGTCTACTCTGACCTGACGTGTTCTGATCAACGCAACTTTTGCGTTTGCAAAGATTGCATTGCTTAGTGCATCCCGCTTAAGGGCAGAATTTCACGCAAACATGGTTGCGATCGAGCAAAGTTGGACTTAGAAAAAATTCCTGTATAAAGTCATTTTTAGACCGCAAAGTGCCTGTTTGCTTTGCTTAGTGCATCGGGTTGAGCCAAAAATCACGATCGAAGAGCACTTTGTCTAAAAGTGACTTATCGGAGCTTAGTGCATAGCCCCCTAACTCCTTGTAGGCCATAGTGGTTGTACCTCTATGACATACAATGCTTAGTAGGGTAGTCAGGGTACGTCTATTAATCCCTTGGCTTCCTTAGTGACCATGAAGGTATGCGTAATGCATGCCCTCATTACCACCATGGTTTCCAAGAGGTTAACTAATAATTTTTTATTGGGAAGGCAGATGCAGGAATATTCCTTAGCATCTAATATGATTCAGCATTACATTCAGCTAGCACCGGTTGTCTTATACAAATATTAGCTGGCTATTGCCATGTTATCCATATGCAAATGAGCAGTCTAATGACCGTTGTTTTTGCAGATATTTAGCTTTGTAGATCTCCATTAAAGTCAGGAAAGCCAACGTCCAACTATTTATGTAACATAAGGTTGTTTGCCTGACTTGTGGATCTTCCCCATAGACAAAGTTCAAAGAAAGGCTGTATGCTCTATCACGTACGCCACACTTGTGAGCACATGACCTACATACAGGACATGGGATACTACACAGCTATCTAGCCGGCCCACTTTTCACCTTCGCAAAGGTCCCTCAAATAAACAATATCTCCCCTCAATCCGTCCCCATATACCATCTGTCACTAACAGCATACAATTTATAAATGCAACAAGGGTTAATACACATGGCTACTCTAGCACACTCACCTTTCTTCTGCACAAAGTACTTTCAATGAGTTAATATTAACCCCTTACTCAAATGTAATCTTGTCTATCCACTTCCACCACCCAATAAATATGCAAAATATGTAATTAATATATTGGCATGGTCTCAGGTCCCTGTTTATTATAGAAAAAAAAAACTATGCACTTAACATACAAAAATCTGTTGTAGTAAAATGTGTCAAAAAATGAAAACACTCTCTCCAAAGCGTGCAACAGTTCATGCAAAGCCCCAAAGCATTCATCATTTAATATTTTTTAATATATATAAAAATAGTGCTTCAGATTGCAGAAAAAGATCATTTCAAGAACATACAATTACAGTATAATGCCGAACAGTTTTTTTTTAACATAACAGGATTAAACATAAAACAGAAATCCCAATTCAGTATATTACCATATGTCAGGGTTTTCCCCCAGAGAGGTCACTGGGGTAGAAAAATAGAAAGCCACATGTTTGGTCCCAAACACACCACTGTTGAATTCTGATTTTTATAATACCTTGCCAAGACTTATGTACTATTTATTTCCCCATTGAAACAACATAGTTCACCCTTGTTGTAAATCAGCTGATAGGTTGATGGGTTTTCGACAGAGAAAAAAAACTTGTAACAAACGACATTTAAGTTTTTGCCTCAATATGTAAATGCACTCATAACTTCCTTTCTCTAATACGTAGACACACTTGCGTCATATCAACAGATTCAGGTGACTATGACAGATGTAACAAGACTAACTATGATGGTCTTGCTCCTAAATTTGAGTGACAAATGGATATCTGTCCTTGGCTAACTTCTAGACCTCGCGTTTCTGGCAACATTGCATGCGTCTCCTTGCAACGATTACACATAACCTCGATTGTAAAGTATATCGTTCAGATATCACCAGATAGTCATATTTTCAATTAATTCACTCTTGTGTGGAATATTTTCTTATCCATGCCCCATGAACCTAGTAGAACTCTCCAGAGACAATCTGTTAAAAGTATCCTGTCTATAAAGATGTCAAGAGAGTGTGCTCATCACAAACAAGGCGGCACCACGGTGCTGAGGTGGGAATGGATATAATGCCACCCACAGCCACGAGGGCGCGTCTGGATTGTAGATTTGGTCGGGATAGCCTGGGTTGATATACTTGCCGGGGTCAGAGTAAGAAAGGTGAAGGAACATTGCAGGTACTATTAGACATGTTCAGGTTTGGAGAGGGTAGAATCGTTGTTGTCCGGTTGCCGAGGTCAGGTTTGGAGAGAGTAGAATGGTCGTTTGTCCGAATGCTGAGGTCGAGTCTGGAGAGGTGCAGATCGTCGCGGAAAACCGGGTCGTTAAACAGAATAAGGAACAGCAGGACAAGGCAAGACTGTGGAGGCAGGAAGAGGTAAGTACAACGCAACTGGTACCATGGTCAGCCGATTTGCTAGTGGGCAGCTGAGCATATGTAGGAGAGAGCGTCCAATGAGGTACCTGCAGCATTGAGGTGTGTGCAAGGTGAGGACTGTGGTAGGGCAGGGTGCAGGTGCTGAGGGAATAGTTGAGTGAAGAGGTCAGCCTTCAGTTAGAGCGTGTGTGCGCGCCCATGATTGGCGCTATTTAGGATAGGCGCAAGTTCATGCGTGCTCCAGTTTCGTGGTGGTTGCCCGGCATGGCAGGAAGCGGGGAGCGTGTGGCGCAGAGGAGCCCGCGGCAGTGAAGGTGAGTGGGGAGCACGCCGATGGTGTGGGGAGCACGCAGTGAAGGTGAGTAGGGAGCACACCTTGGCTCCCTGAGCCTCACAGTACCCCCCCTTCAGAAGCGACCTCCGGGCATTTCCAAGCTGGTTTAGAAGGATGCTTCAGATGGAAAGCCCATACAAGTCTGGAGGCGTGAAGATGACGGTGGGGAACCCAAGACCGTTATTCTGGTCCAAAGCCGTTCCAGTGGACCAATTACTGCACCGCCCCTCTGGAAATCCTAGAGTCCACTATAGACTGGATCGAGTACTCCTGTTGCCCTTGTATGAGTAGAGGAGGAGGTGGTGAGGTGGTATCGGAGAATCGTGAGCTCTGGAATGTAGGTTTCAGCAAGGACACATGAAAGGCAGAGGGGATCTTCATTGTTGGAGGAAGGCACAGTCGATATGCCACCGCGTTGATTTTTTGTTTCACGGAATAGGGCCCGAGAAACCTGGGTGCCAAATTGAGCGTGGTCACCTTAAGGCGTAGGTTCTTGGAAGATAACCATACTCTGTCTCCTGGGCTAAATTCCTGGATCTTGCTACAGTGGCGGTCTGCTTGGATTTTTTGTCTCTTCGTTGTGAGTTTCAGATTCTCCTGGATCCTTTTCCAAGAGTCCTGTAGGATGTGCATTCAATTCTCCCCTGCTGGTACCCCAGAAGAAGAAGGGACAAATGGCAGTCGGGAAGGGTGGAATCCATAATTTATAAAAAATGGCGACTCTTGGGTGGACTCGTATTGAGGTGCGGGGAAGAGGTGACCCTCCGTGACTTTGAAGCCCTCTGGGACATGAGATTTGTCCAGATGGATGTCGTCCATAACATCAAAGGAGTTGGAGGAAATTGTATATTTGCAAGGGAGCCCTGTCTCCAGCTGGTCTTTGGACTTATCCTCTGCGAGGAACTGACGTGAAAGAGCATGCGCCTTGAGGTTTTTGGAACCAGGTACAAAGGAGATGATATAATTGAAGCTTGCTGAGCGCCTAGGCGACGAGTGCCTTCTATGTACAGTAGATACTTATGGTCGGTTAAAATGGTCACAGAATTCTCTGTACCCTCAAGGAGGTGCCCCCATTCCTCAAGAGCCAATTTGATTGCCAGGAGTTCCCGGTTCCCCACGTCATTATTCCGCTCAGCAGAAGAATTTATTTTTCGAAAAAAATGCGCAGGGGTGCAGTCTTGCCAAAGGCGACTTTCTTTGAGACAAGATACAGTAGCACCGGCCCCAACGTCGGACGCATCCACTTCCAGGGATAACGGTAGTTTAGGATCTAGAGTTGATGAGGATAGGAGCAGACACAAAGGCTTTCTTTAGATGGTCGAAGGTTTGGATGGCAGTTGCTAATCACTAGGAGGAATCTGCGCCCTTCTTGGCTAGGTCCATGATGGGGGCTACTGTAGATGAAAAATTCCGGATAAATCTGCGATAATAATTCACGAAGCCCAAAAAGCGTTGCATAGCCTTGAGAGTGGCCGGCTGGGGTCAGCCTAGCAAACTCTTGAGCTTAGCTGGGTCCATAGTGAAACCGGAATCGGAGATGACATCCCAAAAATGCCGTGGCAGTTTGATGAAATTGACCTTTCTCCAATTTGGCAAATAGATAATTCTCCCAAGCCGTAACAGTACCTGTTTAACGTGAGTGACGTTCAAAATGTGAAAAGTGAAAAATGTCATCTAGATAAACTATGAGAAATGTGTTGAGAATGTCCCGGAATATCTCATTGATGAAGTCTTGGAAGACAGCAGGAGTGTTGCATTGGCCAAAGGGCATGACCTCAGAGAAGATACTCATAAAGGCCATCACTGGTATATAATGCCATCTTCCATTCGTCGGCTTGGCTTATTCTCACCAAATTGTAGGCACCCCGCAAATCCAACTTGGAGAAAATAGTTGTCCCCTGTAGGCGGTCAAAGAGCTCCGTGATCAAGGGTAAAGGGTAACAATTCTTTAGTGTAATTTTATTCAGGCTTCTATAATCAATGCATGGTTGGAAGGACCCGTCCTTCTTCTAGACAAAGAAGAATCCGACTCCGGCGGAAGATGAGGATTTCTGAATTAAGCCCCTCTGTAGATTCTCTCAGATATAGTCGTTCATAGCCTTGGTCTCCGTGAGTGAGAGTGGATATGATCTTCCCCTGGAATCACCGAGCCAGGCAGCAGATCAATAGGACAGTCAAAGGGACAATGTGAGGGTAGGACTTTGGATCGTACCTTGTCGAAGACATCGCAATATTCTTTGTATACCTTTGGTAGGGAATTCGTCTCCTTCGTAAGAGTGCACAAGGCAGTAACTTTGTGGGCCGACACCATACAAGACTCTGCACCATGTGTACTCCACTGGATGGGCTCTCTATTGGTCCAATCGATGCAAGGATTATGACGTTGGAGCCACGGAAGGACCAAAATCACTTCAACGGAGGGGGTATGGATCACGTCAAGATGAATCTCATCCTTATGGTCCCCTCCTGTCTGTAAAAGGAAGGGAATGGTCTGCAGGGAAATGAAGGCTGGTTGTAGGGGTCACCCATCGATGGCCTCCAATCCTACCGGTACCTTTTGCCGGTAAGTGTAATGTTATTCCATTCTGCGAAGGCCTGATCAATAATGTTGCCTACT
Source organism: Ascaphus truei (assembly GCF_040206685.1). Classification (NCBI taxonomy): domain Eukaryota; kingdom Metazoa; phylum Chordata; class Amphibia; order Anura; family Ascaphidae; genus Ascaphus; species Ascaphus truei. Next base: position 27,073,607 of record NC_134484.1, on the reverse strand, counting down.
GACCCGGAATCCACAAACGCCAGTGCAGTGACGTGAAAACTCTCCCCTGTAAGATAGACAGGAATCAGAATCCTGGTTGGGAAGATTTCTTTGGTGATAGGGGAGATGGACAGTGTTCCCAACGAGACTCCCTGGAATATCTTTGGGAGTTGGCATTTCCTGGCTTGTGGGGACACTGGAACACTTGATGGACGGTATTTCCACAGTATAAGCAGAGGCCAGCGCTGGGGGGCGGCGGTGTTGCTTCTCGGACTTGTTACCCTCAAGTTGCATGAGTTCCGGTGCATCAGAGTGGGTAGATAGCGGAGTGGCAAAGTGAGGGGAAAGTGATCTAGGTGCCTGTTGTCTATGGCGGGAATGTTCTGCCCTCCTCTCTTGCAGGTGTTGGTTTACCTGAATACAGATGGTGATCAGTTCTTCTAGATCAGTAGGGTGCTCCTGTGCTGCGAGTTCATCCTTTAGGGGTTCTGAAAGACCCTGCCAGAAGGCGGAAGACAATGCCTCATTGTTCCATCCAGTCTCAGATGAGATGGTGCGGAACTCCAGGGCGTACCTGGCGACCGGTCGGTTTCCCTGGGAGATATGGAAGAGAGAGGAAGCTGTGGTCACATTACGTCCCGGAGTGTCGAAGACGCCTGCGGAACTCTCTGGTGAAGAGACCGTTGTCCTGTGTAAGTTCCGACATCTGCTCCCAGATGGGGGAAGCCCAAGCCAGTGCGTCATCCGTAAGTAATGAGATAATGCAGGCCACCTTGGATCTTGAGGAAACAAAACGAGAAGGGGTGATCTCAAATTGTTTAAAACACTGGTTTAGGAAGCCTCTACAGCCGTGGGGATCCCCGGCATAGCGGTTGGGCGTCGGAAGGCAGAGCTCAGTAGCCGTCGTGGTGGGCAGTAGACTAGCAGCAAAAGTGGCAGGTGCTGGAGGAACGAGTACGGGAGAAGCCGTCTGTGCCTGAACAGAGTGGGCCATAAGTGATAGCCCACCAATTAAATCCTCTTTGAAGCTCTAGACAGACACAGGAAGAGTCTTGACCTGTCATAAAACCAATATATTGCATTTTTAAAACAACTGGTAACCATATTATCCCATGAGGCACTAGGTTGATTAAAATACATAATATCCCTTACCATTTTTACTACACAGCCAAAGACAGGAACTAAAAAAAGATTATCAAATTCAAAAATATATTCAAAATATCAAAAGAAGGATAGAAAATGAAGGGGATGTGTTCCCCCCCGCCCGAGCCCCCCCAATAAACGCTATTGAATTTCACACCTACTTAGGCACTTTTCTCAATGAGTAACTCCCCACCCAACACATGACCTTAAATGGCAAATAGCTCAAACAAGGGATCGTCTGAAAATGCCATAAATTCAAATACAATGGGTTATGAATTAGAATACACACTTTTTATATAAAGATTTTAAAGAAGAATACAAAATGTAATCAAATTATATAAATGGAAGAGCTATGTGAAAGTGCCATGCATTAGATAAAATAAATACAGAAATCCATGCAAATTGTATTTTTACCAAGATCAATGACATAACATAATGTCTGATATCCAAATTTGTTTGAGCCTAATGTGATCTCCAATAAAGTTCCAGTGGAATTGTTGTTTTGCCGTATGATTATTGTACTTGTATCTACCTTTCTAGGATGACATACTGTAGAACTACATCATCTATTGACTTTATTTTGAGTTGACATGGGTCAGAATGATGGATAGTCCTAAAGTGTTTTGACATTAGATGTTCCGTATCACCTTTATTGATTACCTGTATGTGTTCCAAAAACCTTTGCAATTCTGTTAAATATAGCTTTTTGCATACATACTTGTGAGGTGACTAAGGCAAAAATGCTTGCATTCCTCTTCTATATACAAATTGAGGGTCAGGAAGGATGCTAATTATCCGTTTATAATCTAATTTCAAATTATTCATAGTGTTTCCAATAATGATTTCAATATCCTTAGCATCCTTGCTAAACGTTGCAATAAAACACGATGCCACATTTTTTGTGTATTGTCATGCATCTTATTTTGTGTAAATTGCTGTATCTTGTTAGGTCTAGCACTTTCCCTGACTTTCCTCGTAGTGAACCCCAACAATGTTCATTCATCTGTATCAAAAGCTTCCTTTAGTATCTCCAGTTCACGTCCCAGATCCAGAAACCATCCTCTTAAGATAATGTATTACCTGAGCTGAGTTCCTAAACATAAAATTATTCCAGCTCAAAAATATGTAACGATGTTATATGGTGAACATGATAAATATTGTGAAAATGATTGATGAATTGATGAGTGCAAGTGAATTCACTGTGTTATTCCACATGTATAAAATAAACTTCCAATGCTATTGCACATCACCCTGCCATATGATGATCAAATAATCTATATGCCTCTTACAGAGAACTATATTTTCAGTTGATTAATTTTTATCTCCAAACACATGGTTGAAGAGGTCCATAAGAGGGCATGGAATGCGTTCCCATAGCAGTCCTCAATGTGTGGAGATTATAGTTGCCATCAAACAAAGAAAAATTGTGTGTCAAAAGAAACTAGATCACATCTAAGAAAAACTCATCTGAAAAAAAGAAAAGGATTAATCATCCAAAAATGTTTTCACAGCTGCTACAAATAAGATTGCAAAACCAAATCATGTTCAATAGCTACAGTATGTACTGTTTAATGTTGTAACATCCAGGGTGACTCAGATACTGTATAAGCTACTGTATTGATTAGGAACAGTCATGAAATAGGGTCAGATTATGCCAGGAGTCTTTTCAATAGCTTGGTATGGCCTTCACCAGGGGTTGTAAGAAAGTATCAGCATAATCAGATAGACGTTCACCCAAAGGATCAATCCCATAGATTATGGGTTTACCAGGCAGCGGCACTAATGTTTTATGGACGTTTGTCAAATACAGTAATGGAAAATCAGAATAACCTGAAATTCCATAAACATTGTGCAATTCTTTCATACATGCAGAATCACGCAGTGAATTTAAAATGCACTTGTCAGTGTCATTTTCACCATATGAAATTTGCCAATCTTTTGTTTTTTGTTCATATTGTATGCTTGGGTTGTTTCACTCATTCTGATATTTTTAAGAAACTCATTTTAGGTAATACGTTATTAAGGACAGACAGCTGCCATCTTCTTTCTCTTAAGATCATTCTATCTGGATCTGGATATTATCTGGAGATACAGAAGCTTTTAATGAAAGCATTATTTACCGATTGAAAGACATTGTTGGGATTCACTTTAAGGAAAGTCAAGGAAACAGTTAAATCTAGCAAGATACAATGAGCATATACACAAAAAGATAAAGGACAATACCCCAAAATGGGGAGCCACATGTTTTATTACAATTTTTAGCAGGCATACTGGGGATATTGAAATCATTGTTAAAAAACATTTTCATTATTGAAATTAGATTGTAAGCTGAGGACTTTCATACCTTCTGTCACGGTTGTGCTCGCCACAAACCTGAGTCGGACCGCGTGGCTGAGGTGGGGTTGTATACTATAAGAACCGACCTTAGACAGCGCATAGTGATCCGGTTTGAGCACTTCATAGTCATACATAGCAGGGTCGGGACTAGAGAAAAGTGAAATAAAATGAAAACTGCGCTCATAAATGGATAAAATAATAGTGATGTGATTCAAAATAACTGTGAATACAACCATGTAGGATGAGGTTTGATGCAGCTGTTCAAACGGAGAGCTCAGCACTCCAGGCTAATACAGAAAACAAGGAAAAGAGAACAGCGCAAAGAAAAACCTCATGGTGTAGTATATTAAGAAATTCAATTTATATTTAAAAGGGTGAGTATTGCACGTACATCTACTGTACAATGATTTAACAGATAATTGCTGTTACCGGTGCTCCTGGTCCAGGGGAGTACTTGTCAATGAAAAAACTCCAGAATCAGCAAAAAAGGAGAGAGGTTCAGGGCACTAGGGATTTAATTTTTTTTTATTAGATAAGCACTTTTTTTTTCTCCTGGTGGAGACACAGTAGATAACGCGTCTCACAGGACGCGACCCTTCACCGTGTTCCCACACCGTGTCTAACATCTCACACCGCTATACCCAAATGTGGGTGAGTGTGTGTGAATGCGCAGCCACTAAGATAAGCAATGTTATAGTTGGTGCACTTTAAATGGATGTTACCAGCCGAGTGCTCCTGCGCTCGGGCCCGCAAACAATCTTCACAAAGGATCTGATGACGCGGAGCTGTCTGCGTTGTCCTCCGGGGCGATCCCACCCAGAGGGCTGATGATGTCTCTGAAGAGGTCTGGTCCCAGACCTCTGGGATGATGCTGTGGCAGTCTCTGTGTCTCTAGCTTAACACACTAACATGACAGGTTCCTATTCTAGGGCCTGTCCCTGCATTACTACAACTGACTGGGACTCAGGGCCTATCTGGGCCTGGGGATATTCGGGCCTAGTGTAGAGGCTACTTGCCTCTCTACACACTGAGCTCCTATCTCTTCCCCTTCCTGATCTTCTCTGCCTAGCGTTCTCCCCTGTGCAACCTCCTAACCTCTTCCTGCTGAGTTCCTGTCGCCCTATTGGCTCCCTGGCATCACCTGGTCTGACTGTAACTCATGGGACTTGTAGTCTCCGATTCTAGGCTCCCTCTGGTTGGTCCATGCTTCGCAGGCTACCACAGCCACTCTCTGCTCATGCGCGAACTCTCGTCTGAAGCCGTCGCCTCCAGGACTCGCTGCGCATGCGCGAGTACCAAAATGGCAGTGCCCTGAATGCTCGGGCCGCTGCGGAGCCTCCAGTGCACCGGAGCGCTCCCTGCACGCTCTGCAACCTTCCCTTACTCTCCCATTGCAGCGGAGGTGAGAGTAAACCTGGGGGACCTGGCTACATAAGGTATGTAAGTTCAATTCACCAGTCATTGAGATTGCTAGCACAATTACCAATAGAAATGATAAAAATAGTTCCTTACATGAATTGCTTAATGGAATACTGTTTGTGATTTATTTATTACAATGCTATTGCAATAAACTAAATTTTGGTATGACCACTAAGCAATGAAAATATGTTTTACTGGAATATATTCAGTTGATCCAAAAGTTTGCACGGGTCATATACTGTCACAACACTTTAGGATTTGATATCATTCTGACGCAGGTCTACTACAATAAATAAAGGCAATATGTGTATCCTACTGCAATAGATGTAGTCCCATGCCATCTTAGAAAGAGAGATAGGAAAAATCAGTTAGCAAAATGAGAAATGTATTGGATCTTTAGATTACAGAGAAGGATCTCATTAGGTTTACACACAGAATAAGGTCTGAGACTTTATTTATTTTATTAAATATAATTGATTATTGTAAATATTGTCTGCATGGATTTCTGTCTTTCCCTATCTAATTCATTGCCCTTGCACACAGCTTTTCCATTTATATAATTTGATTAATTTTGCCTGCTATTTTCTTTCAATCTTTATAACGAAACTGTGTATGCTTAATTTACCCATTACGAGATAAGGGAGATGCTGCACACAAAACAAAATTGGTAAATAAAAGTAATACAGTTATTGGTGCTCCTGCGAGTGAGTGGAAGCCTGTAGAAACTCCAGCAGTACGTGAAGATGGGCAACGCAAAGCCCAACGTATTTGTCAATAATCTAATTTATTTTAAGACAGAAACATCACAACATTTCGACCTAGTGGTCTTTATCAAGTGAACTGACCACTAGGTCGAAAGGTTGTGATGTTTCTGTCTTAAAATAAATTAGATTATTGACAAATCCATTGTGCTTTGCGTTGCCCATAATTTACTCATTACCCCAGGGGTGAGCAAACTTTTTATGCCAAGCCCCCCTTTTCATCCATGAAATTTCGCACCCCCCCCCCGTCCTGATGTAATCAAAATCACATAAAGTCAGTGCACGTGAGCTGGTTCAGCCAATGAGGGTGAACCAGCTTTGTGACGTGTCCGCCCCGCCCCCGCCACGCATCTACAATATCCTGCAGCCAAATTCACAAATCGCTTGGGCTGCAGGCGTGCGCGCAGGCAGTATACTAGTATTGGAACACTATATATTTTATTGTTTGCTGTCATCTGGTAATATGTTTTTTTTCTGGTACACAAAGACAATCCATTTGAGGGGGCATTCATCCACCTCTTTGCTACGTCCCATCCCTATAACACAAATCACATCACTTAAAAAGAAATATTATGATATTTGTCTAATACCGTCCCCATTTATGCTGTATTATTAATCTATCTCTCCCTGCCACATCAGGACTTCTCTTCCATAGTCTCACTCTCCTCTCCCCCTGTCTCTCCCTCGCCCAGTGTTTCTCAGTCCCCCTCCAGTGTCTCTCTATCCCTCCCCTTAGTGTCTCTACCTCCCCCCACTCTCTCTCTCCCTCCCCCAGTGTGTGTCTCTCTCTTTCTCCCTCCCCCTAGTGTCTCTCTCTCACTCCCCCCAGTGTCTCTCTCCCTCCCCCAGTGTCTCTCACTTTCTCCCTCCCCCAGTGTCTCTCTCTCCCTCCAGCCATTGTGTGTCTCTCCCTCCCCCAGAGTCTCTCTCACCATCCCCCAGGGTGCCTCCCCCTCCCCCATATGCCTCTCACCCCCATGTCGCACTTTCATCCTCCCTCCCCATGTCTCTCTTTCACCCCTCACCCACCTGTCCATGTCTCTCTTTCACACCCTCCCTACCTCTCCATATCTTTATTTCAGCCACTCTCACCTCTCCATGTCTCTCTTTCACCCCCTCCCCATGTCTCTCTCACCCCCCTCCCCATGTCTCTTTCACCCCTTCCAACCTCTCCATGTCTCTCTTTCACCCCCCTCCCACCTCTTCAGGGGTGATTTTATGATAAAATGTTGTCCGGTGTGTTTGGGTAGAAGGGAAACATGTACTCAGGAATACCCCCAGATTCCTGAAGACATTAGAAACACAGATCACCGAATAAAATCCTCCATAGACAGCAGTTACAGCTCACTGCCAAATCTCCCTGCTTCAGCACAGACCAGAATAGTAAGACTGGGCAAGGAATTGAATTACATTCAAAGGTCTCTGGTATATGCCCCCCAAAAAAACATAACCAGAATTTTTCAGAGTAAAGTCATTTTTAAGATTATGTATATAACTGTTGCAGTGTTTTTGTGTAAGCGTGTGAAAGGAAAAATGGTTTCAAAAGTACCCATGGTTTATATTTTTATTAAAGTAAGGTTCAGAGTAAGTCATTCAGTATGGATAAAAATCAATTTGCATGGGAAACAGGGGTTACTCTGCCCTCTGAGCTTCAAAGGCCAACAGGTGTTAAACCTGTTTTTAACAGGGGGGGGTGGGGGAAGGAAGAGAATTTCAATAAGCCCTCCTGGCCAGTTTCAAAGGCAGTCCAGGATATGGAAGTATTAAACCTGTTATTAGCAAGGAAGAGAATTTCAAAGCCACCCTGGCAAATGGATGCTCTGCCCAGACTGAGCGGCGCCAGGTGGAGGGTATGGGCCTCATATGCTAAGTGGCCAAGGTGCAAAGCTGGCATATGCCCAGAGCAGGCTGAGAAGCCCCTCTGCCAGGTTTGCAAATTAATGGCAACTCCGTGATAGGGGGAAGGAATTATTCCCACTGAGTAGATTAGCTGCATGAGTTAAGTATAGGCCTGTTTAGTGCATAAAAAACCCTGCAGCGCATGGGGAAGCAGTTCCATCATGTAACAAGATTCGGCATGCAGTGAAAGATCCATCCTGTAACCAGACTTAACAGCGTAACTAGTAAGTGTATTTTTAGTTGTAATTGTAAATCAAGCTGTGTATGTTCATTCTGTAAATAAATTACAATTTATTTTTTCTCTTGCTTTGCTCAATCAAAGGATCTGGGTATTTTGGTGTTAAAAGCATTGGTCTCCAGTGACAAACATGTAACTATGTAAATATGTAAATATGTAACTATGATAAATAGAAAATATTTGTGCATGTTTTCATCATTTGACTGTATTAGGTCTTTATTGTGCTGTTTATTTGCATTTTTGATTAGTGCTCCACCTACTGCTCTGTTTGTTCCATCTTTAATTACTTCTATATTATTTGAAAATGGTATATTTATTGTTTTCAATGAAACACTTAAATACATAATTGCATTCCTATTGCTATTCAATAACCTGATGACCATGATCAATCTGTAGTTTTTAAATACAAGTTATATTGAATATATATATCCAGACTCTGACTTTGTCTGTCGCATAGTCCTCTTTATCTCTACTAAGTTTGAGATCCTTCCTTTCCGTAACTTCCTTCTCAAATGTGAGAACTCTTTTCTCAGTGATTTCATTAAACTCTTTGAAATCCCTCGTGTCTGCAAATGGTTTCAAGACCTCTTGGATACTATCAATTTCTAATTCGAGTTCTTTCACTTTGGTATCCCTAAATTGTATCAAGAGTCTCATTAAGGAGAAGGAACAGTTGTCCATGGTGTCATTCCATTCCTTAGTGAATTCTATATTGGTCTCAAAAGTGGGAGCTTTTGTTATTCTCAGTCCCCTGGGAATTATTCTCCTATCTATGTAGTCCTGAAGGGAGTATGCGTCCCACCAGTGGCGCATCTCATCCTTCATGAGTTTTTCCAATTTATAAAAATTCTCCTTTATATTAACATCATTATCTATAATCATCTCATTTGTTACCTCTGGACATGAGACTAAACCACTACGTCTCATATTCCTCTCTTTCGCAGTTTGCATCATGGTTCTAACTATAGTCCTAGATCCTGGCCCTAGATGTAATAAAAATGGACTCTCTAGATTACTGTGCAATACAATATACTATTTAGGCTGCCACTAAACGGTTTGTGTCAAAAGCCACATATACAAAAACAAAAAATTGTAGCGCCAAAAAACAGTACTGTGATAAATAATGAAATAAACTATAGTTACATCAAAAGATGATTCGTGTAAAGTGTATGAAATATAAAAAGTGTATATATCTTTAAATAGTGTAACCTATTAAATTCTATTTAAACACAACCAATATCAATATAATAACAGTGCATAAACGTGCTGAAAAAAGAAACAGAAAAAATTAATAAAAAAGTCCAACCAGTCCTTCAATAATTAGTCCATAATGATAGGTATTCAATGTAGATAAAGGGGTCTTGGGCTGCTCTCACACGGGGTAAACCAACTCCACAGATATCTAAAAACAGAAAAAGAGAGAGAGCGCACGCCCCATAGCATAATACTGCATGAAATTTATTAAAAATGGGGGAAGGGGGTGGGGGGTAGGGGGGTAGGAATCGCACTCACAAGTTAAAATATATAAAAAGCAGTTTGTGAATTTATCACCACCATCCGGTTCTGGATACTGGAACACGTCTCCGTGGACTCCTTCAGGACTGGCAGACACGATCACCAGGAACCAGGTGTACAGGGCTCCGTTCGCTATCTGTATATTGTCCAGATTCCAGCTCTCGCTTCCAATGGCCACCGATGGTATTCCAGCGCTTGGTATGGGCTCCTGCGCGTGCGCGGCGTCGTCGTGACGTAATCGCGCTATCAGTTCCCTGACGCGTTTCGTCACCTGACGGGCGACTTTTTCAAAGGGCTGATGCTGTATAGTATCAAGTCCTGCCCTCTTATAGCTAGTCCGTAACCAGGCAACCCGTGATTGGGTGATTGAATGAACCTGTATTGTACTAATGGGGCTGATGTTAGTAGGAAATGCTAATCAATGGAAAACTAGCTATATGAAGACTATTTGGGACTGATACACTTAAGGAAAAGACAAGAAATTATAGTATAATTAAAATACCTCAAGGACAATAGTATTAAAACAGAATGGATATGGTAAAACTAAAAATAAGGTTCAAATATTCATACATCATCACTTCATATATATTCATAATTCATTGTACTGCAATGTATAATTTCAAACAATTTTTTAAAAAGATTCCCCAATAGGAAAACCAGCATGATGAATTAATTATATGAGATTTATATATACTCTCAATAGGTGTGAATAGTTAGATCATACATTGCACTACATGATAACTATATTGAAACAAAAAGACATTAATTTGAACAATAAATTCAGATACAAGGCAACAGATCTCAATAATAAATAGAGCATTATTACCCATAAATTCCAATTCCATATCAATTTCATATATATAGAAAAGGTTTAGGACCTATGGTCAATATACAACATACGTTTAAACCAAGACAAGAGTGTCTGCAAATAAAATAAATTCCCATGTGGGATAATAAAATATATCTGTATATCCTTATTGGTGTCTCATGATAATACAAATATATACACACTATGGGGCCTATGCAGAGAGCAGAGAATTTTAAAATTGGCGAATTTATTAAAAAGTAGCTTTTTTGGAGAGTTTTATTCTCCATATGCAGAAAAGTGCGAATTCTGCTATGTTTAACATGGATGTGTGTGGCGAGTTTAAATTGGCGAGATGCGCGCTTCAGAAACGTGTAAAAACAAATTCGCGCCTTTTTTTTCCCTTTGCAATGGCCGCGAGCGGCAGCTTCTTGCCAGTTTTTTTTGGCGAGGCAAAAAGGAGACAATCGCGCCATTTTATTGGCGCGAACAGCCGCTAGATGCCGTTCGCGCCTCTCTGCATACGGATATTTTTAAAACTGGCGAGATTGAGGTTCTCGCCAGCCGCGAGGCGAGTTTTACAAATAGAAAAGAAAAATTGGCGCGTTTTTCGGAACTCGCCATTTTCTGCTGCTTTCTGCGCGATTTTCTCCAAAAAATGGCGAATTTCGAAATAGCGCTGCTCTCTGCATAGGCCCCTATATATGTTGCTAGGGGGCCTAATAGATTACACATCATACCTCAAATGTTATATGACATAAAAATTAAATTAACTTATTTCCACAGAGACAAGAAAAAGATGATCCTACAATAGTCACACTAATACATATGTACAAATACATTGTATTGAGAGAGAAAAGAAGAGAGGAAGAGCAAGGTATTGAATATATTGAATGAATAAAGTGATTTGATTTTATAACTAATATTTGCCTCACTCGATTTTCTAAAAAACCTTAAATGAAAATAAAAATAAATATAAAAATAAAAATAAAAATGTAGTAAAAAACTCTGGTGATACTGTGGGAGGATGGGATGGGGAAGGGGTGGGGGAAGGATGGGATAGGGTGGAAAAGGAATTAGGAAAGGATAAGAAGGACAAGGAAAGGGGGGGGGAGGGAGGAGGAGAGAAAAGGAAAAAGGGGGGGGCGGAAGGGGAGAAAGAATTGGGGAACTGGGGGAAGGAAGAGAATTTCAAATCCACCCTGGCAAATGGATGCTCTGCCCAGACTGAGCAGCGCCAGGTGGAGGGTATGGGCCTCATATGCTAAGTGGCCAAGGTGCAAAGCTGGCATATATGTGCGTGTGAATATTTATGTGTATAACATGGCAGGCCGGCTGAATGAAAATCCTGAGGCAACAAAAATTTCTGTATTATTACACACAATTGCGGATGAGGCACTGGAGGTATGTAATACTGTACAATGAGCATAGCACAGCCAGGGGCTGAAAAAAAATGCATCTCAGACAGTAGTTTAGGCATTTAAAGCTTACTTTGAACCCCCCTCCAAAATGTTGTTTTTGGAAGACACCAGTGTTGGACTCTCACCTACTGTTTAAAAAAAGTCAGGGCATAGACACATTTGTCGCTGAATTAAAGCAAAGTGCAGCACACAGAGATTTCAACGATCGAGAAGAGTGTCTAAGAGACAAGATTGTTTCTAGCATAATAGATATGGGTTTGAAAGAGAAATTGCTGGAAGCTAGAGATAACTTTAGAAAAAGCCACTGAAAAGTGCAAAGGAAATCATGAGGACTCAAACCACAGAAATGGCTGGTACCTCCATGGAAAACAGCAAACATGCTATGAAAATGAAAACTCATGAGACAAAGCAAGCAGCACAGTACAGTACAGTGCAAGTTGAATCCTGCAAGTGAGCAATGTGACCTCCTTACCTATAAAAGTCCATGCCACTGATGTGATAGAATAGACCACCCTAAAGCATCTCCTGTTTGTGCTGCAGGAGTGTAAGAAATGCACAAAGAAAAATCATTTGGCCAAAATGTGCAAGACCAGGTTTCCCAACACTAACTATGTACTGTATTTATGTATGTATGTATGTATGTATGTATGTATGTATGTATGTATGTATGTATGTATGTATGTATGTACACTGGCGACACACTTTATTCGAGCTCGGCTAGTCCCACGAATTCGGGTATACCCGGGTGTATTGAGGTTTGTGACTGTTTTCTGCCCGAGTGCATTGAGGTATTTTCCAGGCAGGGATTGAAGCATTTTATTCCCGCTGGCTGCAATACTGCACAGTATATATATATATATATATACTGCATTACAATTCATGAATTTATGCCATCTGGTAGACACGCGAAGCATTGCAGCCTATTAAATCCTAATCATTATCATTTAACAGATCAGCCGCCCGTCAGCCAGGCATGAACCCAGGCTGGGAAGGCAAACGCAACGGGGCTTGTCAGAGGTGAGGAGCGGCGCATTCCAGGTATCTGCCAGGTACATACTGGGTATTTGCTCGAATAAAGTGTGTCGGTGCAGTATGTACAGTATGTATGTATGTATGTATGTATGTATGTATGTATGTCTTTATTTATATAGCAACATTAATGTACATAGCGCTTCACAGTAGTAATATAGACGACAATCATATAAATAACAAATAATACAAATAACAGATCATGGGAATAAGTGCTTCAGACATAAAAGTAACATTTAGGAAAATGACACACCTAGCAGGCTTGTGGACACTCTGTTTGTTGCAACTATCAGAAAAGACAGACATTATAAAGATAATTCATGATAAACGCCACCTGATATGACATGGTAAAGAATTACAATGTAAGTTCGACACTGGAGCTGAGGCAAACATCATGTCAACTAACATCCTGTCTCAAATGCAGGATGATGTGCTAGTAAAACCCACAGACACCATTCTAATTGTTATGGTGGCAAGCTCATTAAGCTTGAAGGGGTTGTCCCACTCAACACACAGGCTCACCAAAAAATGGCTGGATTAAGTTGTTTTTTTTGTCACACATTTCAAAAGCTCCTCTCTTGGGAATGCAAGCCTGTGTGAAGCTAGATTTAGTAAGGACGTCTGTGAACTCACTAAGGGTGCACACACTACAAAAAATTAGCTACGTGAACTATACAATTATGTGTTTGAAGGGCTTGGAGAATTTCCAGGTACACACCACATTTTAACAAACACACAGATACCCAGCAAGCCCTCAGAAACCCTCCCAAATTACCACAATATATATGTATATCAGTGTAAAAAGGAGTGCTACTGGACGTGGCTAATTGTATAAAACAAGAAACAAAGACGTCCAGAGCAACATCCAATGTGACTGAAATACCTATGTATCTCTTGGAAAAAGGGTGATTTAGTTAACCCTTTGGCCAAAGCGTATAATATCGCAGGTCCTAACACTAACTGATTAAAATCCTTATTTACCTCTATAATTAGAGGAAGGATGGTCCTGGCATTGAACCTGTCGCAACCAGCTGCATTAAAAGAAAACCTGCTTACTTGGACATTGGGGAGGGGCGAGCTTTAAACCCTCGGTGGGAGGAGACACTAACCTCCAAAACAGCTGTGACCAGCTGGACAAAGTTAACAAACACACAGATACCCAACAAGCTCTCAGAACCCCCCTCCTCAAATTACCAATATATATATATATCCAAAAAGTATTGTGTATGGTGCACAGCGGCAAGAATCAGGTCAAGTGGCAATAACAACTATTTATTTAGGCTGCATTAAAAAATGTCAGAGAGTACAGCTCTCCTACGTGTTTCGTGCCGTGATGTATATGTGTCTATGTTATATGATGTTATGTGTCTAGATGTATCCTGTCTGCTCGCGCATGCGTGTCAGGCCTGCATTAGGGGAGGGTACTGTTCGCGCGTCGGGACGCTGAAGGCGGCGACTTTGGTTGGTATGCAGAAGGCAGTCCTTTCGTTGCTAGACGGAGGGCGGCCGCTTGGTGTCCTGGTTACGTACGCCATGCTCCACCTCTTGCGGGCTGACGGGCTTGCGTGATTGGACACACCTGGGGCATAGCGCAGTATGGGTATGTTTTGATTTTTTGGCGCAAATTATCCTGTGCAAGGTTGTGTATAATTTATCTTTGTGTATTCAGTACAAGGTAACTCCTTGATAAAGTGCCTCATGGCACGAAATGCGTAGGAGAGCTGTACTCTCTGCCGTTTTTTAATGCAGCCTGAATAAATAGTTTTTATTGCCACTTGACCTGATTCTTGCCGCTGTGCACCCTACACAATACTTTTGGATACTCTTGGATCACGGATGTGGTTGCACGCCTGAGGACCTGCAGAGGAATAATAGTGAGTACATTTTATTCTTGAAGTTCCCAAGGAATGGAGAAATGAAGACTTCTTTACCAGATGAATCTTAGGATTGATGTGTCTATACATATGACATTGGAATTCGTTATTGCACTATAACTGTCATATTTCCCCTGTATGGTAACCTCTAAATGCTCAAAATGCTAGGAGCTGTAGGAGCTCAAAAAGTAATTGCCTCTAAACACTCAGACCGGCTGGTCAGTAACTGCCAGAATAAAGCCTCTAACTGTGGTAAATTGATGTAAAGTTACAACAAGCTAGCATAAAAATAAAGGAGTAATTGCACGGTGATTAGACTCACACAGAGGAACATGTGAAATGGCAGCTAACAAACAACAAAGCCATAAGAGGTACATATGGGTACTTAGCACAAGTCCAGCATGAGTCCAAGAAGGTGAAAAATTAACCACGACTGGTAGGTGCTCGTGAGTTCAGGAAGGGTGAACTGGAACTACAGCCGCCACACTGCGCATGCTCCCTGAGTAACGGGAATGTGGAACGGAGGCACTGAGCACACAGAACAGCAGGAGATGATGATGATAGCTGAGGACACCACCGGGTTCAAGAAAGACAGACAAACCCCGACGTGCATGTTTCGCCACCTGCTTCGTCCGGTGGCTTAACGTGCAGAGCAGTAACAGCCATATTTGTAGTTGCTTATGCTGTGACGTATGGAGTCTTCAGGGCAGTGGATCAGCTGGATAAAGTAGTGGTGATAGGCTAGCTTAGTAGTCCCTCCTTCATAAGAGGTATAACCAACATGAGGCAGACATTAACTGCCTAAATGCAAAAAGAAATAAAGAAAATAAATTGATAAAGAACACAGAGAACATGTATGGGAGAGTGATTATTAAAAAACTATATGGGGCCTATGCAGAGAGCAGCGCTATTTCGAAATTCGCCAATTTTTGGAGAAAATCGCGCAGAAAGCAGCAGAAAATGGCGAGTTCCGAAAAACGTGCCAATTTTTCTTTTCTATTTGTAAAACTCGCCTCGCGGCTGGCGAGAACCTCAATCTCGCCAGTTTTAAAAATATCCGTATGCAGAGAGGCGCGAACGGCATCTAGCGGCTGTTCGCGCCAATAAAATGGCGCGATTGTCTCCGTTTTGCCTCGCCAGAAAAAACTGCCGCTCGCGGCCATTGCAAAGGGAAAAAAAAAGGCGCGAATTTGTTTTAACACATTTCTGAAGCGCGCATCTCGCCAATTTAAACTCGCCACACGCATCCATGTTAAACATAGCAGAATTCGCACTTCTCTGCATATGGAGATTAAAACTCTCCAAAAAAGCTACTTTTTAATAAATTCGCCAATTTTAAAATTCGCTGCTCTCTGCATAGGCCCCTATATGTGTATAAAATGACTAAGGGCAATAAATACAAAAAGGAATTGGTTGAATTGCAAGCAACCCCTTAAATGAACCTATGTATACAAAAATAATAAGATATTTGAATTTCTTATATACATAAGACACTAAGGAGAAATGAGGGACTTACACAAAGATGTACATATGCACTGGTGTAATTATGTAGTGATGTCAGTGGATCGTCAACGGAACATTGCATACCCCATGTACTCATTCATACCTGAGGGCAGCAAAGTTCCTAATTTGACGATCCAGCGACACTCGCGTTGCAACAGTAGTCTTTCCAAATCGCCACCCGTGATATCTAATGATACCTGGTCGATGGCGAAGACCTTTAATAGGTCAGTGTTCGAATTATGCTTAGATCTGAAATGTCTAGCAACTGTAGTCAATTTTCGTCCACTTTGAAAATCACGTTCGCTGTTTTTTATGTTGCAGACGTGTTCTAAAACACGGAATCTTAATTCTCTGGTGGTCCTCCCAATGTATATCATTGAACATGAGCACCTAAGATAATAAATCACCGCCTTAGACTTGCAGTTCAATTTGGACCTGATTTCAAATTTTGTAAGTCCCTTAGAATCATGAAAGTGCACACTAGCCTGCATATATTGACAGGCTGAGCATGAACGGCATAATGTAAAACCTTTGGTATGTTCCCTTGTGAGGAAAGTGGAGGGTCTGCCGGGGGTATAGTGACTGTTGGGTGTTGGGTAAATTGGGAGCCCTCCGACTGACCAGATTAACTCTATCACCCAAGACCTGTTTCGGGTCTACATCTGTAGTGAGAATATGCCAGTGTTTTTGGATGGCTTCCCCATACTTACGCCAGTTACGATCGTAAGTACCAATAAATCGTATTGTAGTGTCCGCTGCTTTCTGTTTGTCCTCCACTGTACCTATCAGGAGTGAAGTACGAGATCTGTCTTTAGTTTTTGATCTTCCCCTACCAATTATAGACCTACTGTAACCTCGATCTCGGAAACGTGAGGCCATCTCCTTTGCTTTGGTGTTAAAGGTCTGTTCTTGTGAGCAGTTTCTTTTAAGGCTCAGAAATTCACCCACCTGCACACCTCGTATTTGATGTGCTGGGTGGGCGCTGGATGCATGCAAAATTACATTCGTGGATGTGCTTTTATGATGTATGTCCGTACTGATGCTCCCATCCAGATCAATATTAATTCGTACATCCAAAAAATCAACATACTCAAGACCAATGGTACTCGTTAACTTAATATTGAGGCTGTTGTGGTTGAGACCCTGGATGAACGCCTTCAGGGCTACTGTTGACCCATCCCAAATGATGAAGACGTCATCTATGAACCTCAACCACAATAGAACATGTTGAGTCCCGGGATTAGACTCCTCTTGGAACACAACCTCACGTTCCCAGAAACCAAGGAACAGGTTGGCATAGGAGGGCACACATGTGGTGCCCATTGCCGTTCCCCTAATCTGCAAGTAAAATTGACTTTTGAATACAAAATAATTGTGCGTTAAAATAAATTTTAGTAATCGCAACAAAAATTCAACCAAATCAGGATCCAGGTTGCCACCGTTTAGAAAATACCGTGCTGCCTGTATGCCATCATTATGATGTATGCTAGTATAAAGATTTTCAACATCACAGGTGGCCAGCACGGTACCTCCCTCCAGGGCAACCTGGTCCAGCCTAAGTAACAAATCAGTTGTATCCCTTAAATGAGAAGGGAAATGGCAAATGGGCTCACAAAGCCCTCCTATGCCGGATACAATGGGACGCCCAGGAGTATATTTAGCGTCCTTATGTACCTTGGGTAGCAAATACAGGGTGGGGACTATTGGGTGTTTAGAAATAAGTCTACCACCCTGTTTTGCAGTAATTGTCCCATGCATCACTGCATCTCTAATAATACCATCCAAATTGGTTTTAAATTTACTGGTAGGGTCACTAAGAAGTTGTTCATAACATCCTTTGTCCTTAAGTTGATGGAAGGCCTCTTTTTCATACATGGCCTTAGGCCAAAGGACTACGTTCCCCTCTTTGTCTGAGGGTTTAATGACCAAATCGGTCATATCTCTCAGTTGTTGGATGGCTAAATATTCACCTTTGGTAAGGTTGGAAGTTTCTCTAGTAGTGGTGATTCCTAGTAATTCCTAGTAATTCCTTCGTCACCAGAGAAGCAAAGACTTCAACCTGAGAACAAGTCTGCAGTGGAGGATAAAAAACAGATTTCTTATTAATTGGCAGAAATTTAGCAGACAACTGATCCCCAGCAGACCCTCCTGTAACTTCCCCAAACTGTACCTCCATGTCTTCGATTAGCCTAAGTTCTTATCTAGTCCATAGAGGCTCAGTATGCAGTTGTAATTCATGATCCGTACTCATTCTATTTTTAGAATAAAATTTATGAAGCAATAATTTTCGACAGAACAGGTTGAGGTCTTTAATCCAGTCAAACCTGTCTGCTGAAAAATAAGGGGAGAATGATAAACCTAATTTAAGAACTGAGGTTTGATCCACAGATAACTCCACATTGGCTAAGTTAATAATCGCCAACTCATTCATTTTTTGTTTTTGTTCTGAATTTTCTTGTTGTAAGATGATCCTTGTACGTTCCTGTTGCCTCTTAGGACCCGCTTTGCCCCTTCTTGTCCTGGATCTATTCCACGGTGACTTGGGCCTGCCCCTAAAAAAGAAGTATCAGAGTCTCTGGTGGTCAGAGTTCCTGCTTCCCCATCTGAAGATTCAATATCGGAAGTGATGAGACCGGATTCAGGATCATGTGTATTGGTGGGGATCCTAGTTTGCTTTCTATTATTGCGTCTATTAAGACGGTTATGTCCCCACTTGTATACTTTGTTGTCTTTAAGATCCGCTAAGTCTCTGTTATATTTCTTCTTTTTTAAATCGATAAGTTCAGTCACATAGGAAGCTAATTCTTTTTCTATATTGGCAATATCGTTTGCAGCTGTCAGATCTAAACCACTCTTAAGAGTATCAATCTGTGTGCGCAAATCACTCAATGTGGATTCGTCATTAAGAATCAAAATATTCATTAGCTCAGCTGAGCATTTATCTAGAGCAGCTTCCCATTTATACTTGAGATCAGTATTACTGAATTCAAATGAGGGAAATATTTGAACTCTGAGTCCCCTAAGTATGAGATGCTGCTCAAGATAACGCTCCAAAGAAGTACGATTCCACCATGTCCTAGATTGCTTTTGTAACATAAATTTCAATTGTTTTAGTTGGTCCGCCTGTATGTTAACTGGTGGAGTATCACATTCAACTCCCAGTGAATTCTGTGTACAAAATATTCTATCCGCATTACTTATCCAATTTTTCTCACTAACTGAAAAATCCATAAATAACAAAAATTATAACAAACAAGGTCATGCTAGGCAGAAAAATCCACAATTAAGTGGTAGAAAAATATGTAACACAAAAGGAAACCTGCAACAGTCTATTGCAGGTTTCCTTTCGTGATATATATATAAAATTTTGTGACCAGATTTTACACATGGATCGGGCGCATTTTCTCTTGTTTCTCCAATATATATATATTGGAGAAACAAGAGAAAAAGCGCCCGATCCATGTGTAAAATCTGGTCACAAAATTTTAATAAAAAATCACGAGACAAATACACACTCACAATTTGTCAATGCAAATTAAGCATTGTATGTATGGGTAAATGCACAAATTATTAAATTATTAAAATTTTGTTACCAGATTTTACACATGGATCGGGCGCTTTTTCTCTTGTTTCTCCAATAGAATTTGCTGGGAGGTTGTTGACCCCAAAGAAGAAGCAGCCCAGACGTTGTAATCTCCATACAAAATCATCAACTTTTTTTGTGGAAAACACATATATTTTTTTAGTTTATTTTGTACACGGTTTTTTTATTTTTCATTTTTTATTTTTTATTTTTACAACATTTTCATTTTTTGGTTAATACATTTCACCTAATCATTTTATATTTTGATAATCATATTTTTCAGTGTTTTTTGCAATAATAGTTCATCATTCATCATTTTTTATTCAATATATTTTTTAACACACAACAATTATACATATACAATTTTTATATTTTTTATATTTTATACACACTCACCATCAATACCTATGACCACCATCTGAGTTCCAATATATATTTTATAATAATACATCTTTACAATTGTTTTATACGGGTCATCTGTGCTAACATTTGTTGCGGTCTGTTTGTTGTCAGGAGTCTACTGTGGGGCTAGTACACACCCAGGCGCTGTTGAATCTTTCAATTAATATATATATATATATATATATATATATATATATATATATATATAAATAGATGATACCGTTCTCTGTGGCCTAAACAGAGATCGAAATTTTATGAGTCATTACTGACATAAGTGAACTCTCTTCCCATGAGCGCTATAGGCCATGTCTGTACATACTGTGCTATATGTATGCACACACAGCTGTCTCTCACACATACTTATACTCCTTGTTTTTCCATCCCTATACACCAATAGGGACCACATAGTATCCACACACACTTTTAGTTATGCTACTAACTTTCACATTTCCACACCCACCCACACCATTTATATCCGCTCCCACTCCACACACACCTTTTGTAAAGCACTGTATATACTGTGGGCTCTCCATTCATGTTAATTCACACTGATACACATACACACTCTTTCATCACTTGCTTTCAGGAACCTTTTGACACCTCCAGCCATAAAACACATCCACACCGGGGGAAGGACCAGCACAGATAACATTCCAATAGACACTGTTTATAGTATAGCTTTTGCTTGCTTCATTCATTGTAACATCGCCGGAAGAAGAGATCAGTGTATCTCGAAAGCTTGCACAAATAAAAGCAATTCGTTAGCCACAGAACGGTATCATCTATTTATTTTTTGATTATTGAATCTCGGCTAACACGGTACTGATACCTCTACATGTATATATATATATATATATATATATATATATATATATATATATATATATATATATGCAGTGTTCGACAAATCTATACATTTGCTCGCCCCGGGCGAGTGGATTTAACCCCCGGGCGAGTAAATATTGGCCCAAGCAGCACACGTTTGGTACTAGGTGGCGAGTAGATTTTTTTGTATGGCGAGTAGATTTTTTGGTGATTTGTCAACCACTGTATATATGTATATATATATATATGTATGTATATATATATATATATATATATATATATATATATATATATATATATATATATATATATATATATATATATATAAATATATATATATATATGAAAAAATCACATTCAGTTGGCACACTGTAAACAACAGAAAAAATGCTGATGCTTGTCCCATATGCACATGTATATAAATAGGTTTTACCAGATTGGAGTCCGGAAAAAACGAGACAGCACACAGGAAGGAAGGTCACGTTTAGATGATCGAAACGTTGGATGTGGTGCGCCATGCTAAACTGAATATAGTTCTACTGGACTTACTAGACTGTGTGCTGTCTCGTTTTTTCCGGACTCCAATCTGGTAAAACCTATTTATATATATATACTCACCATAACTTAACTCAGTATTATGGTTTAGCCTATCCCATAGCCTCTCTTGCATTCCCAGTAAAATCAACCCCACACTGATGAGACCCATCAAGGTCGAAACAGCTGTCTGTGGGTGGTTTTCTGGGTATGCACCTTAACCCTGGCTGTACTCAAAGCTGTGACCATGCAGCAAGCTTAAGCCTATAGGGAACCATGTTAAAAATGGTTATTGAGGCAAAAAGTGACACTGTGTGCTCATTTGCATGTCATTTCCCAGAATCCCTTGCTGCAGTGGAAGTGCTGTATGCTGGGTGATAATGGGGAAAGGCGGGGTTGCAGACCTGCCTAAGACATGCAGATGAGCATACAGCTATATTTGCATATTTGCTTTCCTGTGGAGGGTTTTTGTCACTTTTTTTTACTCACCATAACTTAACTCAGTATTATGATTTAGCCTATCCCATAGCCTCTCTTGCATTCCCAGTAAAATCAACCCCACACTGATGAGACCCATCAAGGTCGAAACAGCTGTCTGTGGGTGGTTTTCTGGGTATGCACCTTAACCCTGGCTGTACTCAAAGCTGTGACCATGCAGCAAGCTTAAGCCTATAGGGACCCATGTTAAAAATGGTTATTGAGGCAAAAAGTGACACTGTGTGCTCATTTGCATGTAATTTCCCAGAATCCCTTGCTGCAGTGGAAGTGCTGTATGCTGGGTGATAATGGGGAAAGGCGGGGTTGCAGACCTGCCTAAGACATGCAGATGAGCATACAGCTATATTTGCATATTTGCTTTCCTGTGGAGGGTTTTTGTCACTTTTTTTACTCACCATAACTTAACTCAGTATTATGGTTTAGCCTATCCCATAGCCTCTCTTGCATTCCCAGTAAAATCAACCCCACACTGATGATACCCATCAAGGTCGAAACAGCTGTCTGTGGGTGGTTTTCTGGGTATGCACCTTAACCCTGGCTGTACTCAAAGCTGTGACCATGCAGCAAGCTTAAGCCTATAGGGACCCATGTTAAAAATGGTTATTGAGGCAAAAAGTGACACTGTGTGCTCATTTGCATGTCATTTCCCAGAATCCCTTGCTGCAGTGGAAGTGCTGTATGCTGGGTGATAAGGGGGAAAGGCGGGGTTGCAGACCTGCCTAAGACATGCAGATGAGCATACAGCTATATTTGCATATATATATATATATATATATATATATATATATATATATATATAAAAATAGGTTTTACCAGATTGGAGTCTTGAAAAAACGAGAACATATATATATATATGTATGTATGTATGTATATATATACATACATACATACATACATACATACATACATACATACACACACACACACACACATACATACATACATACATACATACATACATACATACATACATACATACATACATATATATATGTGTGTGTGTGTGTGTGTGTGTGTGTGTGTGTGTGTGTGTGTGTGTGTGTGTGTGTGTGTGTGTGTGTGTGTGTGTGTGTGTGTGTGTGTGTGTGTGTGTCAAAAGGAGTGCTACTGGACGTGGCTAATTGTATAAAACAAGAAACAAAGAAGTCCAGAGCAACATCCAATGCGACAAAAATACACAGTGAAATACCTATATATCTCTTGAAAAAACACCACATTTTAACAGACCCCCAAGGTACCTCCACCATGGCAAGATACTCTTCTACAGATAAATTAAAACAAACTAATGATATTCTGCAAGAGGGCATAATCAGAAAGGTCATTAACCTTACAGCATGGGTAAATAGTCTAGTTATCACTCAGAAAAGTAAAATGAAAATGTCTGGGTGTGTTTGGACCTCAGAGATCTCAATAAGGCTATTTTAAGACAGTATTGTTCAATTCCAAAACCCAAAGATGTCCAAAGCAACCTACTGCACCGACACACTTTATTCGAGCAAATACCCGGTATGTACCTGGCAGATACCTGGAATGCGCCGCTCCTCACCTCTGACAAGCCCCGTTGCATTTGCCTTCCCAGCCTGGGTTCATGCCTGGCTGATGGGCGGCTGATCTGTTAAATGATAATGATTAGGATTTAATAGGCTGCAATGCTTCGCGTGTCTACCAGATGGCATAAATTCATGAATTGTAATGCAGTATATATATATGTACTGTGCAGTATTGCAGCCAACGGGAATAAAATGCTATAATACCTGCCGGAAAATAACTCAATGTACTCGGGCAGAAAACAGTCACAAACCTCAATACACCCGGGTATACCCGAATTCGTGGGACTAGCCGAGCTCGAATAAAGTGTGTCGCTAGTGTAGCAGAGACAACTGTTCACAATCCTAGATGAAAAAGATGGTTATTGGTAAACAAAGATTGACAGTGAATCCGCTGACCTATGTACTTTTAACACACTCTGGGACAGATATAATTTTAATCGGCTTCCATTTTTGCATAAAGTCAGCTAGTGATGTCCTGCAGGAAAAAGACTTTTGGAGACATCAAATTTCTTCATATAATAGCTGATGACATTATCATTTCAAGTGTAACCCATGTCCCCCCCCCACCCCCCCGGACACAGATCGCTATCTAGGGTGTAGTGCGGGCTGGCTACATGTACTTGGGTGGTGCGTACCTGCTTGGAACAGGAGGGCCTGAGTCTCCTGCTTTGGTGTTGGGGACAACAGGACCAGGCTTCTGGGGTAATGGCCTTCATTCTTTAGCAACGGTGCAGCGCCTCCATTCTCTATAAGCCCCAGGGATATGGGGTCGGACCCTTACAGAGAAAGAACCCTGGTCCCAGGGTGAATGCTCCAGAACTCACACACAGTCTTATGTAAACCAGCAGCAGCGTCTTTATTGTCTTGTAACACTTTGAGGAAGTACACAGCAGTTCATGCACTTCAGCAGTTCCAATAAAGAAGTGCTCCCAAATATGATCCCTCCTTCTTTCCTCTCCTTCTCTTCCAGACTATATCCCTGCAGGATGGTCTGGATGGGGCCTCAAAACCCCTGCCTCTACTCCCCCAGTGGGGTAGGCCCTCTTGGTGAGGCTAGATGACTTTCCCCTCACCCCCTGAACAGAGTGAGGGGCATTGGTCCACCTATATAGTCCTGTCCGCTCTACTCAGAGGGGCTCTGAGGTCTCTCCCACAAATATCACTCTCACGTTGAGCAGGGCCTCTCAGGTCAGGCATGCGCTCTGCTGGGTCTTACTACACTTCAGACCAGCACTCTCCTCCGCTCCAGGACATCCCTCCACATACTCCCTCCAGGCTCTCCACAGACTGCCAGTCCTGACGCTCTGCTCTCCAGACTCTGCTCCAGCTCAGACTGACATCCTCACAGAGCTGAGCATTCTGAACTGCCACCTCCTTCTCTCAGCTCTGACTCAACTCACACACGAACTGACAGAACCAACTGACTCAGACACACACACAGGACAGCCCACTAAATAGAGTCAGCCCTGCCCCTCATGATGTCAGCATGACCTCCCCTCTGTCTAGGCCTGCACAGAGTCAGGGGGCCTCTCCTCTATCACTCCAGGCAGGGCTTGAAGGGGGGGAAACCCATGGTTACTACTGGCGCCTGCCCTTACCAGGGCTTACTCCAGCAGGAGAAGGATAAGTAGCCCACTCTTACTTACAGGGGCTACACTCTCCCTCTGGTGGAATCCAATGGTCCCCACTTGGACCTACTTTTAGCAGCACCATCCTGCAGCGAACAAACCTGGGAACATGAACACAAACATGGCAGTTTATATGCATAGACAATACCCAGTGAGGTAATGTCTACGGAACACAGTTACTCCCAACGGAGAGAACCCTAATAATAATGCTTAGGATCAGGCTTCCGTATCCTTCTACCATGGTGGTCAGTTATGGTCACATGATATGACTGTACCGATCCAGACTCGGGCCAATATATTACATTGTGCATGTATATGCCCCATCCTATACTCCAAATCCTGACCAACTCACTGATCCTGTCCTGATTATGGTAACCTGCCTTACCAAATTTCATCCGCAAGTACTCCTGTACGGCTTCTCGGAGCCAGCTATCCCTGTTCTCCTTGATCTCTCGCATTATGGGTTCAGGCACATAAGGGTATTCATAACCATGGGACTGCTTACACCTAGCCACTATGGCTCTGTCTGCTCGGCTCAACATAGTCAAGGTCTTCCGACCCGTCCTGCTTGGCAGCACCCAAAACTCCGGTTCTACAGGAGCAACATCGTCATATAATATACTCGGCCCCTTTGGCAGAATGATCTTTTGATCTATCTCCCTGTACCGATGCTCTAGTTCATCCGCCACCTCCTGGGGAGTATAGGCACCTACCGCCCACCAATAATCGACTATGTTATTTCTAATGAGGACAAACCTGGTGCGGTCCATACCTTCATGGTACCCGGTGAACAGGGGTGCCCACCACTTGTCACGGTGCTCGTACTCTGCTAAGGGGCTACCTGTATCTACCTCCGACTCCACTTGCGATGAGACACTGGACGTACCCGCCTCTGTAGAACGCGAGCAATCTATCCTCCCTTTGGCGTTGATGTACCTTGTGGGGTTCATCTTTTGAACCACTTCACTTACAGGCCCAGCCTCTGCTGTAGTGTGGGACCCTCGGGCCCTCCCTCTAAACGCAGGAGAAAAAGGCACAAGGTTAGGTATGCGAATTACATTATCATACGGTACCTCCCCATCAGACCCCTCATCGCTCAATTCCCAATCCCGTACATCCCTTGAATATTTGGGGTACTTGCTCAATTTATCCCCGCTAGGTCCCGGTGGTAATACTCGTGACGGGGCAGGGGCAGTGGCCGGGGAGATGGAGCTGGTGGTTGGGGCTGGGGCAATGTTCAAATCAGTGTCCAGCAAGCGGGTAATACCGCGACCAGTGGGCATCTTCTTGGTTGCTCTCTCCGCCGAGCCCCATGATCCTCTGGGAGGACCTTGGCCTCTCAGAGTGGCCATTGCAGCTGCCATTGCTGATCTCCGTGGGGAGAACAGCGCTCCCGGGTCTATTTTCCAGTCGGACCCAGAAGTGATGTCATCGTCGGCGCCCGCGGAATCTCCATCCGCTCCGTGGTCACGCACCGGAAGTGCGTCGAGGACCGGAAGGGGCGGTGGTGGATCATCCGGTCCGCGGACGGTCAGGTAGGCCGCATCCCTCTTCTTCTCGTCCTCTGCAGGTTCCGTCTTCGCCTGGCGGGTGTAAGGGGGTGGTGGAGTCTCCTTACCGCTCCGCTTCCGGTGGGTGATCTTTGGTTCCTCTGGAGCTGTGTCAGACACCATCTCCGTCGCACTGGGAGTCACCACGGCCGTGGGACTTCTACGGGCCTCAGGCCGCACCAGCGCTCGCCGTCGAAAGGTGTCCGGACTCGTCTGCTCCCTCTCTCCGGTAAGTGGACCGCCATCTTGGTTACAGCTGGGGTGGTTCGCCGGTAGGTGCATCGCCACCGATGGGACGCCATCTTCCTCATCTGAAGATATTAGGATCAGATCCTCCGCAAGGGAGTCACCAGGTTCTTGGGCGGTACCTCCAGTGGGTAGTGATACAAAACGGGCTCGCTCTGGTACCTCCACTGCAGTCGCGCTCTCACTAGCTGGCTGGGCCTTGGTTCCTACCGCATGGGTGACACGGGAAACTAGGGCAGCCTCATCTCTTGTCTCCGCCACCTCCGTTAGTGTTCCCGGAGAGGCACCCCGCGGGGTCTCGATCAATGGCCATGGCTCGTTAGGCCACAGGTAGTACGTGCCACATTTAGGGCATCGTGCTTTTGTGTTTGGGACCAGTCCAGGTGTCCCGCAGTGGACACACAGGCACCGGAGGTACTCGTGGCCCTCATTCTCTACTACCAGTAAGCCTCCTGTAAGCTGGTAAATCGTGGTGCTCAGTTCGGCCATATTTCGCTCAGGGGTGGAACAGTTCAAAGTCTCGGCTCCTCTCTCTGTGAATGTCAGATAGAAGTGAAGTTCCTCGATCTCACTTCCTGTCCCTCCCTTCGCTGGGGAAGACTCTTCTGATTGGCTCTCCTTGTGCCCCCTCCAACTGGTGGAAACAAGAGGAGGGGCACTCCTTCTTTCAGTGTGACGTGGCCTTATCTGTTGGCCAGTCACAGCACAGGTGGGTGGGCTTTTGGCTTTCACGCCGCTCCGCTCCTCTTGCAGGTCAATCTGGGTTTGGCGCCAAACCCCTGCACATCTTTCTCCACATTTCTCGCACAGTCTCTTTGCACGATTCACGTGCGCGCTCCAGGATTGGCGGGAGTCGCCATTTTAGTTTGGCTGCTAACTGCTGGGCCGTGGATGGCACTGCGGTCGCCATTTTGGATTCTTTCTTGCTCCGCGGAGCACATGTAGTGACGGCCGCCATCTTTGATGAGCCCACTAAATGTATATCTTCACTATTCTCAGTGTCTACGGTGTAACACGTTCCTAGACACTGACTGTACTCACTGACACTCTCTGATGCTCTCTGCATGCTATCTCTCATTGCTTTACCCACAAGTATGATGTGGCATACCCCAGGCTAGGCAGAACTCCTTCTCTGTGCACCGCACTCACTGACGGTTCCTACAAGTGCTCTGTGGTGTGTTTTATGTGGGTGCTGGCTAGTGTACCGGGCATCTCCCTAAGTACAGGCGTCTCCTACTTTTGGCCACTCCTAGTGCGGGCCCTGGGCCATGGTCCCTGTACTAGTTAACAGGCTAACCCCCCAGTTGCCTCACACTATCTGCCTCAAGGGACTAGGACAGCAATAGCCATACACCCATCTTACATCACCCATCTAGGGCACCCAGGGCATACTGTGCGGGAGTCCACGCTCCCCTGACTTTCCCTTTTCTATGTATGTATGTATGAACAGGGTGAGGGGCATTGGTCCACCTATATAGTCCTGTCCGCTCTACTCAGAGGGGCTCTGAGGTCTCTCCCACAAATATCACTCTCACGTTGAGCAGGGCCTCTCAGGTCAGGCATGCGCTCTGCTGGGTCTTACTACACTTCAGACCAGCACTCTCCTCCGCTCCAGGACATCACTCCACATACTCCCTCCAGGCTCTCCACAGACTGCCAGTCCTGACACTCTGCTCTCCAGACTCTGCTCCAGCTCAGACTGACATCCTCACGGAACTGGGCATTCTGAACTGCCACCTCCTTCTCTCAGCTCTGACTCAACTCACACACGAACTGACAGAACCAACTGACTCAGACACACACATAGAGTCAGCCCTGCCCACTAGATAGAGTCAGCCCTGCCCCTCATGATGTCAGCAGGACCACCCCTCTGTCTAGGCCTGCACAGAGTCAGGGAGCCCCTCCTCTATCACTCCAGGCAGGGCTTGAAGGGGGGAAAACCCATGGCTACTACTGATGCATGCCCTTACCAGGGCTTACTCCAGCAGGAGAAGGATAAGTAGCCCACTCTTACTGTACTTACAGGGGCTACACAAGCAATACAAAAGGAGTGTGATGTTATGCTTAAAAGAGTAACAGACAGAGCCCATAAGCTGCATGTAAAATGTGACAAGAAGAAACTTCAATACCTACTCAGTAAGGTGCACTATATGGGGCACATCATTTCCACAGATGGTGTCATTCTTTATAAGGCCCAGGTGAAAGTGATCACTAATCTGCCACCTCCTACTGACAAGGAGTGCACAAATTGTTAGGAATTACAAGATATCTAGTCCAGTACATTCAGGATGAATCAAGTATTGTATAACTGCAACTCTTAGACATTTGCTTGGCAAACATCTGGAATGGCACCCAGAGCATTAACATTCCTTTCCGAAGTTCAAGGATGCGATATAAAGTGCATCAGTTCTACATTTATTTAACCCCAAAGAACCAGTAGAAGTTCATGCTGAGGCATCTAAAGATGGCCTTGGGTAATGTCTTATTCAAAAGGGCACACCAATTTAATTAGCATCCAGAGCCCTGACAAGTGCCGAGAATTATGCACACATTGAGAAAGAGCTATTAAAAATTGTCTTTGCATTTACAAATTTCCTCCAGTATATGTACAGTATGAGTTGTCAGTTAAAGTGAGGTCAGATCATAGACCTAAAAGCAATTTTTTTGTTTGGTCTGGTCAAACCAGGAGAAAACATTTGACATCCTAATACAACCTTACTGGCCAATGAGACATAATTTGCATATTGAGGATGGTTTACTAATAACAGACAAAACATTAATCATACTTAAGAGCTCCAGAGCACATATGGTTAAAAGGCTATATGTTGCACACCAAGTTATTCAAAGATCTAAGCCACATGCTAGAACAGTAATGCACTAGCCCAACATGAGCAGGAAAATTGAAATATCTTCCAGCACTTGTGACACTTGTCAAGTGCTTGTAGTATTTGCTTGTAGTAGACTATTTTTCAAAATATAATGCCTAGATTACCAAATAAAATAGCACAGTAAGTCATAGCAAGATTAAAGGCCTCTGACCATGTGTCAGTTTCCAGCTGTGACATGGTCCCTTTTACCAAGAAAAGAGATTTCAAGCTTACCTATTCTAGCCCAAGTTATCCTCAGTCAAACGGAATAACTGAAAGGATAATTCAAACTGTAAAGAGGACATGTATCAAAGCAAATCAAACTGGAACTGATCCTCATTTGGCCCTGCTGAGTTTGAGAAATGCTCCAATAATATGTCTAAAATACGATCAATACGATCAAGCAGAACTATTAATGGCATTAGCAGATGTCATGCGACCCAAGGTTCCTCCAGATTTCTATGCTCGCATGAAGAGGGCACAGGCAAGAAAAAATAGGGGTTATGATAGAAGAGCCAAGCATCTCAAAACTTTTGTGGAAAGAGAGAAAGTACGCATGGAAACCATACAGGGTTGGCAACCAGCAATTGTCCAAAAGGTCAGAGATGAGCTAAGATCATATAGTGTGGTGAGGGGATTTCAACATATGGGAAAAATTGACAAATTACCTTTTAAATATTTTTTTTTGAAAGTTTTGCTATAACCTTTCTTTAAGAACGTAGATGTAGTATTAGTAACTGTGTCTTTAAAGTAGTATTGATATGTTAGACACTCGAGAGGCACCACATGTTCTTCCTGGGCAACAATTCAGTTCTGTAATGGCTGAAAATTCAACAATACTATATTAGTAAGCAGTTTGCATGTACTACTTTATTGATGTGTTGTATGTTCAATAAACATCATAGTTTAAGAAGTAAAATGTACCTGGTTGCTGACCTGTGTTCCTGAGAATAGCCCAGAGAGATCAGAAGCTTAAATATTGAAAGTACAGAATAACAGCATTTTCTTCTTCTCTGGAGATAGAAGAAAGAAAATAAAAATGAAGGTCACAAACAATAGCAGATTATCCATCACAAATGTAAACTGTTAACTGTCTTGGAATCATTGCATAATAAATCTAGGTTTGATCACAAACACTCTGTGGCACAGAATACAACAAAGGCTATGGTAGTTACTAAATGGCAATGTTAGATATGGATCCCATATCTGCAATTGTCTGGCTAGGCTTTTGCTGGCTAGTAGAAGCTCTATGGCCATGCAAACAAATTCTGCAGATAAAGACATTCAAGAGCTACAGAAGGAGATGTGTATTAAAGGCAGAAAGACCCTGAAATCTACCTTCGTGCCATGTGTGCACCTAACCACAGAAATCTGGATGAGTGGCAAAGGCCAAACTAAAGATTACATAACAGTCACTGTGCACTTGGCATCTTACAAAGTTTTACCATCTGTGTCAGAATCATAAAATGTAATTCCCAATACTGACCTTTTTGGGCCTTGGACTCAGCCATGTCCTGCACTCCAGAGAGTGTGAGGACAAAATGGGGGGCTGTGAAGGAGTTTATAGGTCATACAAGGATAGTTAAACTAATTCACTATGCTAGGCCCGGGGAGCTACACCCAAGATTAAAATTCTGCTCAGATTGCAGGGATTGTACCTAATTAACTCCTGATTAGGATTTGAGATTAAAAGAGAATCAGCAGACACCGTGGCAGAAAGAAATATTAACAACCTGCAAGACAACAGGTTACCAGAGGGCTTATCTGGGGAACATTTAGGATTCCCACCCTGCATGAAAACTAAGGGTGTTTTGTTTGTTTGGCAGATTTAGGCTATTTGGTTTTGTTAGTTTTGCACTACTGTTACAAGTGTACTGCAACTGGTTTCCCCCAGTCTGGGAAATAGAGGACTATCTTTGTAAGAAGTTGGTGTGTGAACTCATTACCGACTGTGCGAAGGAGGTCTCTCCATCACAGGGGCCCAGAAAACAGCATGGCCTTGTGCCCCTAACAGTGGGCTGCACTCAGCTACATATAATACCGCCATGGTTGAAACTCCATGCTACTGGGTTCAGCAAACAATACAACTCAAATATAACACCCCTCTTGTCCCAGATCAATTTTTTTTAATCTATTCTAATTTAAGTCCAGGTTGAGGAGCTTATGTCTTTCCCTATTATTCTAACTATTGGTTTTCTAATGGGTCCCTTTCCGGCTTTTCTGACTACCACTTATTGTCCATGAATAGAGATTTGCAGCAACTCAGGCCTGAGAGAAGACCCGCCTAAAGTCTAGCACATTCGTTTACATTGGGATATACAGTATGTTTTCAGGGCCACATAAGGACATTTTTTTTGC
Source organism: Ascaphus truei (assembly GCF_040206685.1). Lineage (NCBI taxonomy): Eukaryota > Metazoa > Chordata > Amphibia > Anura > Ascaphidae > Ascaphus > Ascaphus truei. Next base: position 27,041,643 of record NC_134484.1, on the reverse strand, counting down.
TGTAGTTGAGTTATTATCATTTTACCTCTGTTTGCTGCAGTGTATGTTACTTTATTTCACTGCGTGAATTTGAGAGTTTTTAAAGAAGAAGTTATAGATTTGTAGGGAGCAATTATAGAATTATTTGAGAACTATAGATAGTGCTTTTTGGATTAGATAAGGGAGGGATTGCTTAATGTAATATAGATTTCTCAAAACTAATGTAATATATAATCTTCCCAACTGGAAATAAATAGATCGGATAACAGGAGGCGGTCCATATTTGCATTGGATTGGTTGCTCCACCCAATAGCATGGAGTTTCAACCATGGTGGGAATAATCTACAGCTGAGCGCTCTCTTATACAGTCAAAGAGTCCGTTCCAAACTTCCTTGTTTCAACCCTGGTGATATCACTTCCGGTGGATACACTTAGGACACCAGCACGTTCCAACATCTTTCGTTAGCACACTACTAACTTCCTCAGGGATAACGGCTCACTTTTCCAGTCAGACTGGGGTTTTAAATACCCCAATAAATGTAGCCGCTGTGTGTTGGAATTCACTGGGTATGTTTAATATGACCAACAATTCTAATTTTAATAATAATTAATTAATAATACTACCTCACATAGACAAAGGAGCATATACAATAGGGAAATATTATTATTCAAAATACATGTACAAGCAATGAGACAAATTGTCTAATAGCAATGAGACAAATAATGAATCTACTATTAGTTGTGGAGTATATAAAAAACTAGATATCAGAATGTATATGTAAAAAGCTTACAATATATATATATTGTGACATAGTCCAAAGATGTTACGCAGCTTTCTGCCCCGTTTTAGAGCAGAAAGTGCAGGAATAGTTAATGATCCGTTCCACAGCTTCCCATTAACTCAGGCAGCTGGATGGAAAATCCAGACCACAGATTACAATGGCTCTAGTTCTCCCTCACCTGCTCTTCTAATCACATGCACAGGTACTTAGAGCAGAGAGGTTTTGCATTTCACTCTCTCTCCTTGGAGCCTGGGGGCTGGGGGTGTCGCTGCTCCCCTGCATCCAGTATCGGGGTTGACGGCCCCTCCACGTATCACAGTACCAGAGGATTTGCCTGGACTCCACGAACAGATAAGACAAAACAAATGGTTACTGCTGTTGCTAAAAGACTGTACTGTATCTTGTGACCCTAAATGAGAGAGCATTGTTTTAAGCTGGGGAACCAGTTTAGTTGGCCAGCAGCTGTTAGAGAGACTGATTCTGATGTGTAGTTAGATCCCTGAAAGGGATAGGATTTTGCTTATATGATTTTGGTTTTATTTCTTGAAATAACAGTGTGGGAAATATGGTAACACTGAAATATGTGAACTGCTGAATGAAAGTATCTGAGTGCCTCTAACCTTCACATGTTAAAGCTGCAGTACCTTACTTGGATGAAAATAAAGCAGGCAGAAGCCTGAGTTAAGCAGCATAATGCTTTGCATGATCCTGTTTGTTGTATAATTAACCCTAGAAGACTGTGTCGGGAAGAACCCAGACAGACGTCAGCACTACAAAAGAGGGGCGTTTGTCACAATATATATATATTGCTTTAAAGGATAATCAAAATAAAGAGAACTGTGAATAAAAGTGATACAAGAGAACAGTTGGCTCATTAAATAAATTATAATATGAGATAGACAAGTACATATATATCTGAATCCACCAATTGGGGAGCACAATATATCCAGCTAAATAGGCAATTCCTTTAAAAAGCAGACAGATCAATGTTCATATTTATCCCTTTTGGTACCAGTGTTTGTACCTTATGAATCCAAACTATTTCCCTTCCATATACTGTAGATGGAGAAACCTTTTGCCTCCTCTCATAGATGGTCTGATGTTCAATCCCTCTGATAGTTCTATAGACTGCTGCTTCAAATGTCTTGCTTCTACCTACATACTGCAGTCCACAAGGGCATTGCAGTACATAGAACACAAGTGTGGTGTTGAAGTATTGTGGTCTTGATACAGTGAGTAATCTTGGTAACTGTAGACGGAATTCTTGTGGAGCTGCACATAAATGTGCATGTCGTGCATACCGAGTGTCCACATTTACTGTATGAGAGCCCATACTCTGTTCACACAACCAGATACATCCATTATTCCACAATTTATTTTGTCTCAAGGCTGAGGAAGTTAAATGTTTTTGAGATTTTGGTGTCTCTTATATATTTTTACCTTTCAATTTTCTTTGGTACAATTGTGCACAAAAATGGATCTTCTCTTTGAATGTACCAGTGTTTTCTAAGAGTACGAAGTATCCTTGGAGCGGCTTCATTATATCTCATAGTAAAGAGAATACTGTACATGCTGCAGTGCCATTCGTTTTGTTCTTGGGCTTTTTGGGAAAGAAGAGGGATTGTCGTTCAATATGTGATGCCCTCTCAAAAGTCTTTAATTAAATTAATTATTGCCTAATCACCATATTAGAGTAACCCTGAAAGGGGAGAGGCTAGATATGTAACTAAAACTCTTTAATCAGTTTGTTTAATGAGTGTTTCTACTTTTACCCCTTTTGAATGAGAAGACTCTAAAGTAGGAATCCTTTAAGATTATACTATGTTGTAATTATGAATTCCTTTTAAACATGCTTCCCACGTGATCATGTAGTCGCCGCTGCAACAAATAAATGTCAGCCCATTTCTGCTGTTTTAGTCTGCACTATATCCATAACAGGGGCATAGAACATTACAGGATACGATACACTATTTAATGTCTTTTTTTTAAAAGAGAAGAACTGGGAAATGTAAATAAAAATCTGTGAAACCGTAATATCTTGCATGACCCAACCCCCGATGTCTTCATTATATATCCCCCTTTCTTCTTTTTCTGTACCCCACAACTTATTTGAAAATGAATAAAATACAAGTAAAAAAATAAAAAAGAGAGAGAGAACCCGGAAGTTCTCACAGATTGGAAGTAGGATCGGTGAGAGCCAGGACCCCTTCCTCTAGTCCTGCAAATGGAGGCAGGTGGGCCCTATCTCCCTTGATCAACAGACCTCACTGCACAAGCTTAGAGGGTACTCCTCCCCAACACTGTACAAGCTTCCAGCTATCTCCTCCACCCCTTTACTCATTCTCTTGGGGGCCTTGTTACATTACTGTCCTGGGCCCTATAGACTCGGACAAAAGGTCATGTTTCATACCAATACAATGGTAGAATGGCTTTAAGTGAAAGACTAATTTAAATCCCAAAATCAGCACCTTATGACCTTGATCTTTATCTTGCTATGTCACTGCTGATGTTAAAAAAATATGTTGTATAGTACACCCTACTGGGAAGGGAGTCATTGTGGTTGCATCTCACAGCTAGTGAAAATAAAATGGAAAGCCTGTCTAGCAAACGTCTTCATTTCATCTTTTGGAACAGTTGGTAGATACAAAAAGGAGAAGAAATAAAGAATGGCAGAAAGTTTTTTTTTCTCACCTTAGAACAACAATATGCAAAGTGTGTTTTTGTTATTTTATAAACGTGCCATTGAGTTAAAGAATATTATCACGTTGTTAACATAAGCAGCTGTTTGCAAGCATCACCACATCAAGTTATTCCATGTAATAATTATAAACTTTATTTCATATAGTGCTTTTCTCCCAATGGGACTCAAAGCGCTTCCCAATTACAGTATAGGGCAGGGGTACTCAAACTTTGGGATGCGAGGTATTTTGGGGGGGCGCGGGGCTTACAGATGCCCTGCGCGCTTCCTCAAAGCATTTACATTAAATGTCGGGGGACCGCGCAAGGCCTCTGTAAGTTCCTTTACCTTGACTCAGATGGCTTCGGGCAATGCGGCACCATGCCATGGGGTCACGTGACGTGACATCACATGACCTGTGGCATCATTTGACACCGCGTTGCCATGGCATTTAATTTTTTACAGACACAGTCCCTGCCCTGATGAGCTTACAATCTTTGTTTTTGGCGCCTGAGGCACTGGGAGATAAAGTGATTTCCCCAAGGTCAGAAGGAGCTGACACCAGGAATTAAACCAGGCTCCCTCGTTTCAAACCCAGTGTCATTGTTTACAGTCAGTGTCTTTACTCACTGAGCCGCTCCACCTCCCCTTCACCCATTTACCCTGCTCCTTCTCCCCTTCACACTGCTCCTTCTCCCCTTCACCCTGCTCTTTGTCCCCTTCACCCTGCTTCTTCTCCCCTTCACCCTGCTCATTCTGCCCTTCACCCTGCTTCTTCTCCCCTTAACCCTCCTTCTCCACTTCACCCAGCTCCTTTATAATGCACATGACTAGTAGCTAGTAGGAGAAACTTGTGAAACCGCGCATAATTGCATGCAATGTAAAAATAATTAGATCATTTTTTTCACTCACAATTAGCAAAAATAAAACCTTTTGATTGTCAATGTAATTATGTGATAGACTTAGCATATACATGTTGATATTGACTTTCTGCTGATTACTTGCATAAGTGGTTCTGCTAATCGAAAAAAAAAAACCCAGCAGAATTAAAGAAAGCATCCACTGTGAATAATAGTTGAGAAAATGCCACTCCATTACTCAGCACTGTACTGTATGCCCAGCAAATAGGAATGACTGAGCCATTGATCTAGCCACCTATGCTGAAACCAGGATATCCTTAAAACCAGACCTGTTGGTTGCCCTTGAAGACTGCAGTTGACCGCCCCCTACTCTACTCCTTGAAACCGAGCAGAGAACCACTGCTGCTGAAGGCGTTAACCAATGGAGGGCCACTGCACAACATTTGGTTGCTGCACTTAGAGTACACGGATGAACATTTTAATCTGCGCTAAACGTACACACTATAATAACATTAGCAGCAATGTGTAATCTGTAACATCCAAAAGAGGAAGGTTTATTAAAAAAATAATTTATTTTTAGATACTCTCCATGTATTACATATTTTTTCATGGCATTCTGTTCTTTGTGATAACAGTTAAAGGTCAGATAAAACAAATGTAAACTCATTGAAAAACACAGAATATGTTCTCTCTGCGGTTCTGGTTATGTGGTTTTTAGTCCACTGAGAGTTTTCCTGTCTTGTTTTGTTTAAAATTAGTCAGCCTACTGTATTTAGAGATTATTTTGTAGTCAAGAGCAAAAGGAACTAAATCCTTACTTTATTCATGACAAATTAACTGAGAAATACGCGCAGAATAATGAGACTGAATTCTCCCAAGGGGCATAAAGATAACCTCTTCATTATGAAACTCATCATTCTCGGGTTTCAGACAGTTCAATTTGCTTTTTTTGTGTGAAATGTGATGCACAAGGACGTGCTGCAGAGAAGGAAACACAGCATCGTGAAATGATTACAGCCTTGTAAAATTACCCTGCCAATAATCTGGCATCTTTGTCATCTTTTACAATTACAATACTGGTGATAACAAATACGTTGTACACCCCAGGATCCAATCCCGCAGGTCTGCCTGTTGTATTGATTTCTCTAGACTTATGTGCTTGTTTAATAAGAAAAATGTGGCTAGAAACAGAATCTGATCATTTTAAAGAGGTTATTTACTTTTTGAAAGGGGACCTGAATTATGATTAATATGGGGAATAGCGTATACCTAATACAGTACATATTTCTTTATGTCTAGAAGTGGCCAGATACTTCAAAGTAGAAACGAACAGTTTTGCACTAACAAGGATTTCTTCAGATTTTCTTTCTGTGCAAGTGCCCTTTTGTTTTTGTTGTTTGTTGCCCATTCATTTTTGAATCTAAGTGAAGGTAGCATATTGAAAGGCAGGGACATTATACGTAAACTGTGTCTGAGCGGTTCTCCCCTGTTAAATCAGAGCAAAAAAAAGAAAACATGTAAACTGCAATGTGGCCTGCAGATACTGTAGGCGGAATATTACATGGGACGAGTCTACAGTGAATTTCCTTTGCTAGTTGATGGGTGGTTTAAGTAATATATTGAACATATAAACATCACCTACTTTCTCCTTAGTTTGCCACTATGATCGTTTTCTCTGTCTATTGAAAGTCAGGTAATGTAGATTGGGGGGATCTTTGACCTGCAACCCTATGATATCTATACTTCTAAGAAATGTTAGCACCAAATTAGAAAGTATTGCTTACAACGATGCTTCTTCAATTTGCTTCAAAGCAATGTGCAGACAAACTGTGTTACTGCACAGCTTTCAGAGTATCGTGGTCATTTTCTAGTTTATTTCTGTTCTTTTTCTCACTTTGCCGCTTCCAGACTGAGTTTAAAAAGAAAGGATTGTCACTGGAATAAATTAGTGCTGTTTCCCTACACAAGAAAATATGATGTATTTTCTCAATTGCATCCAATCTCCTCTTGCCTAATGGATAATAAAAAGTAATTTATGGAACACAAGGAAATAATTCCCTGAATTGGAAAGAAAAATAGTCAAGTTGATTCTACAATCCTTTTCCTTAGCACCACATTGTGAAAGTAGCCTTTTTAATGTCAAAGGAGTAAATATGTCCAGTACCCCATTTTCTTTTCATTTTTAACTGCTTGTGTGATGGATAATATGGTACTGTTGGTGACCTGTTTTTTTTTTTACCCTATTTTCTTTAGTGGCTACAAAAGAATGTGGGAAATCCATTCCAATGTTACCAATCTGAAACTGAAAACAAGAAATACTTTAACCTCCATCATAACAAAATCAGCCACAGGGATTTAATAAGGCACCACTGCTTTTTATCATAGTAAACATCCAATGGAGTTGATTTATTATAAATGTTTAAGTTTCCAATTAAAACATATGATATTGACAATAACAACATAGTTATAAACGGTGGGATTCATGTGTAACATTTTCACAGAAGTTTATGAACCAGGGAACTAGTAAAAGGCAAAATGCTATGCTCCGGGGACAGTAAAATCCACACTGCCTGTGGTGGGGGTGGAGGGGGGTGGGGGGTCCGTTATACGGCATGGGCTCCCCCACAGTACATTTATGGCTGCCTGGGGAAGCTGCTGGATCTGAATTGTGGGTTCCCCCGGCAATAAAACCCAGATTCCATTCCATGGGACTATAGGCATGCCAACGGTGCGCTAAAGGCATGCCAATGGTGTGCTAAAGGCATGCCAATGGTGTGCTAAAGGCATGCCAATGGTGTGCTAAAGAAAAAGAAGGATCCAACGCTCTACGGTTCACCAAATAAAACTAATTTATTATGCCACACAACGTTTCAACCAATATGTCTTTCTTAAGTGACTAGGCATCTAGTAGAGCGTTGGATCCTTCTTTTCCTTAGTATTGCCCTGGAATATACCTGACAGGTTATCCTTGAAACAGCAGCATCGGTAAAACTGTATGTATATTTTTTCATTGTTGAGTGCAGCATACCCCTTTTATTTTATAACGGTGTGCTAAAGGCATGCCAACGGTGTGCTAAAGGCATGCTAATGATGTGATAAAGCTTAGTACCCTATGTGTATCTGGGCATAATGCAGAAAAATTGGTCAAGTTTGAGTTAAGTTAGGGGCATAACAAGAATTGCTAAGGAAGTATAAATTCTGTCACCTGGCTCATATTTAGAATGTATAAATGGCCAACCATAGATTAGTGCATAGATATTAATAGAATATAACTGCAATTCCAGAGCGGATATTACTGACAGTAAGGTATTGCGATGCCCCCTTAAGTGTTTTAACGTAAAAAAGAAATGATGACAATAACCTCATACACATAAAAAAGGACACAGAGAAACACAAAGAATGTCTAATTAGTGTAGCTTTCGAAAATCTTCACCATAACCACAGACATATTTACTTGGTATATGGAGCTTTATAAACGTGACATCTCTTTCTCTTCCTACTAATAGAAACCTGGACTTGGTCTTCATTTCATTTCATTTTGTCTTCATTTCGTCTAAACAAGGTTTTTTTTTTTTTTAATCATTTACTGAATAAGCGATAAAAATCTGGAGGTCTGTATTCATTGACTTTTACATAGGGTCCCTTTTTATTTTTGCTGCATTTTGGCATTATACTGTATATAATATTAAATAGTGTAATGAAAGAGCCCAAAGTCTATGTCAAATAGATTAATTGCACCTTGAATTATATTGTATGCTGTATATTTTGTAATATATCTTAAACAACAAAAAGCCAAGCTTATCAGTAAATCTAAATACCTGTTTCTCCCAAATCAACTTTAGATAATATCATTTATAAATCCGTGTAGCATTTTAGAGAATGTTATACATCACACACGTCACATCGTTATTTTGAAAGTACAGCCATGTAACATACTGTACAGTATTGTCATGGAAATTAACAGAAGAGAAAAGGGGGGAGAGATGTAATATATCTGTTGTCTTAGCTTTTCTTCTTTGCACCTTTTACACGTGTGTTGACTTGTTTCTATTGCTTCAAATTGCATCTGGAATTAATTTGATTCAATTATTGATTTTAAATAAAAAAAATTCTGAATTGTTGACAGCTCCAGGTTAATCAATTAACGAGTCTACAGCTGGGCTGTTTGACAATAGTGTTAAGTAATTTCACTTACATGAGCAGCATACAAATCAATAGGAGTATTATTGGCTTCTTACATTGTATGGTGGTTGCTAAGAAACCCTACTGCCCATAGACAGGTTATAGCTTGTGTCCTATTTTGACCTATTTAGAAGGATCACCTCTGATTCCATGTCTCTTCAACTGCTCCTGTCTATTACAATAGGAACACTGACTGTCTGCTTCCTAATGTGATTTGTCTGCTTGAATATTCAGAAGTACTATTCAGGATCTATTCGTGTGCTACTTTTATTTTATCTAGTGATCACTGATGTGCATCCCTTTAAATAAAGAATAGCCATCTAGTAATTGTTCCTGTATGTTTTCATATTTTACTGCATGGAAATTAAGGCCTGCTGACATGGCCAAATACCCAAGAAAGAGCACCTTGCCCCATAACAATGCAAACCCTCCTTATCAGCAGGTTTCAGTCCCATGGAAGACAAGTGACTAGAGATGGGTGCATTTTTTTGGCGGATGTCCACGGATCAGGAAAAGGGCAATGTGCAATGGAGGATTTTTCGGACAACAGTCCACAATTGGTAAACCACATGGCGGGTCCTCCGAAATCTGTTCTGCGGATTACTTTTGCATCAGAAATCCATTGCGGATTAAACATTTGATTAAAGATTTGTGGGGGGGGGGGGAGGAGTAGACTAGAGAGGTATAAATAAAGGTGCAATTTCAATTTGAAGCCATTTGGTGTATTGTTTAGCTGCAGTGTTGAGCTGTGTGAGTTGAGCTGTGCAAGTTATATATACAGTAGTTTAAAACAAATGAATTATATAAATGTATTAATTATCTATCTATCTATCTATCTATCTATCTATCTATCTATCTATCTATCTATCTATCTATCTATCTATCTTGCGAGAGATATTACAGTGAATAATAGAATTCTACAATGACGGTAATAGTAAGAATAGTCCCATGTACAGCATGTAGGAACAGAGCCCCCCTCACTGACAGAAATTTATATATATAAAGGAGCCAATTGGGGTCACCAAATATTGTTGGTTTGGTCGAGTTTAGCTAGCCAGCCAGGTAGATAGATAGACTGAACTTTTGGTTGGTTAGTTTCCCTAACGGGAATAGGATTTTGGTTTATGTTTTTTTTTACTTAAAGGGACAGAGCACCCATTGTTCTGTTATATTTTTTGGACAAGTAAAACCACCACTGTCAATACAGGATAACTGTGGTTAGTGAGGAGGCAACACAATTCTTGTGTTGGTGGTTTTACTTGTTTCTTTTAATGACGTTTCTTTTAAAGCCATTCTGATTGGCTGTGCTTTCATTGCCTTTAAATGACGTCATCATTTTTTTTTTCATCGGCCAAATCATATGTTTTTCACGGCCCAATCAGGACCGTGGGAAATATTTGACCAAAATGTGACGTCATAGGCCTATAAAAGCCTATGTCGCCTCATTTTGAAGCTAGTCACCGAGGAGGGAACATATCCCCTCCTAAGAAGAGTTGAAGGGCGTGGCGTAAGAAGATGGAAGAAGAAGGAAGAAGACGGAAGAAGACCCCAAAAGACCCAAAAGAAGAAAGAAGATACAGACGTGGATTTGTTATGCTTTTTTATTTTATGGCTTACCTGTGGATTAGTTCCTGTGCTTCCGGGTCGCTTGGATTTCGGTGAGTGGACATCTAATGGTGAGTAAACAAAAGAAAAGTGTATTATTTTTACTTTTACAGGTTTTTATGATTTTTGATTCATGTCTTTTATTTTTTCAGTCTCATTTAATGCCTGTGAATGTAGCTATGTATATAATACATTCACGGACACTGAATGGGTGTATTGTATATGATTTTTGTATGTAAATGCTTTGTATTTTATGCTCTATTATTGCCCCAGTATGTTATGTTTATCTATCTGTATGGATAGACATACAGGGATAATAATTGATTGTTTGGCTCATGTTTAGGTTCTTTTCATGTATGGCTAATGTATTTAGCATCTTTATTTTGTCATTGTTGTGAATAATGTAATTTGTATTTAGGTAATGGCTTCTTTATGGTAGTTAGATTATAATGATGGTGGTTACTTTAAATTAGAATTGTTTTGGCAATGGTTTGGCTTTAGCAATTGAATAGGGAATTGTATAATTAATTTGTATTGTATTTTAATTGTTTGAGGAAATTGATTAATTTATTCATGCTAATTGTATTGATGTTGGTTAGTTTCTAATTGATTTTCAGGATGGCATTGGTGGTTAGGGGACATTGTTTATAGTGTATTTTATTGTTACATATATTTTTCATAGTGTTACATGATGCACAGATTAATTGCATCATGTACACACTCAATGCAATTGTGTGACATTTCATATACATTTGTGGAGCTGCTGATTTGGTGGCTTATATTTACAATAGATACTGGATTTATTTTAACATGCAATGTGGTGATTTTAAGATTAAAAATTCATGTTTTGATTTATGCATGTTTTATGTGTTTCATAATGGGCAAATAATATATTATCCATATCTGGATAATAGTTATTTTGCACATTATTGTACTGTATAGTTGAAAATTAATCCACACAAAGCGGATTCCTGAGAATCCATGTGGCACGAATTCTTAGGAATCAGCAGATCGCAAGGCCCAAAAAAGGTTTTAAATAATCAGTGTGAATTAAAACCAGACAAATTTGTCCTGGAATTTTACACCGTGGAACAGATTTTAGGGCGAAAATCCAAGAAACGACTTGAGCTGATTCGCCCATCTCTAACAGTGACAGCGGTTGTAACTTGTGGTGCAGTAAAATCTGAACTGCTTCTGGATATGCAAATATCAGACGACCTTATGGTTTGTGACGTTTCAGGGGATTCCTTCCCCTTCATGTGTCCCTGAGGTCACATGCTCCCTTACCCACACCTGTCCCCCTCCGGCAGCCTCTGACGCCGCTCCGTTACCTCAGCGCACGATCCGCAAGACTCGCGCACCCGCGCGGTCCCCGAGCCCCCGCTGCGTCGTTCCCCACTCTCAGCCCCCCTCGGTATCGGGTCCTATCCCCTTACCTCCAGCGGCTGTTCCTTCTGTTTCCCCATCCTCCTCTGTGGGTGCCCCCGCTGCGCGGCAATCTGCGCGCCTCGTGACGCAGCCTGTGCGCGCGCACTCTCAGATTACAGACGGTGTGTGCACATGCTCCCCTTGTAGGGATCTCCTGCCTCCTGACTCCTCCTCCCATACCCTGCAAGCGATCTCCCTTACTGGTTCCCCTGGCTCCTCCTCTTCTCCTCTTCCCCTATCCCTGCTGTCTCCCATTTCACCTTCTGCTCCTCCTCTTCCTCCTATTGGTGTTCCCTCCTTTATAACCCCTGTCTGTCCTTTCTATCATTGCTCTGCATAGTTTCTGTTATCTCTGTGTTTGCAGTCCTATGCTTGGCTCTTCTCTGTGTTCCATCTTGTTCCTGCTCCTGCTTTTCTCTGGATTTCCCTGGTTTGACCTCTGCTTGTCCTGGACTACCCTTCTCTCTGTTGCCCTTGAACCCTGCTTACGAACTCTACCTTGCTGACCTCTGTATCCCTGGACTTTGGCTTACGAACTTGACTACCCTGACTTCTGGATCCCTGGACTCTGGCGCACGGACACCACTATTCTACTCTGTACACCCAAGGCGTTGCAAGTATCACTAACTATCTTTCAACAGGCCCGTCAACGCCATACCACACTCCGGGCACGCCCTCACTGCTGTGGGTGCGTGGTAAAACCATCCCACCTCAGTACTGGGGTCTTGCCAGGTCTGCGGGCATACAGGTATTACATGGTTTTAGAGAACATGTCATTGATAGACAGGTTGGTTACTGGGCAAATAATACTATAGTTTAGAAGATATCACTGAAAATTTGACATAAGGACAGCATAGCAAATTACACTCATAGCTTTTTTAATAAAATAAAGGGAAAGCACTAAGACCTGCAACTTTCATGGTACTAAATCAGGTCAGTGCAGAAAACTAGTAAGTATCATAATGTTTTGTAGTTGTTCATCCCCCGGTCAAATTCTCACCTGTTAATGCATGTTTTTTTTGTAGTTATAAAGTCTGTACTAGGTCAGAGGTGAATGAAACCAGACCACAGTATTGGGAATGCCTTTCATATATGAGTACTATGTACTGTATGAGATTTGTGCTCTCCTAATTGGCAAGAGGAAAACATGTACAACTACTTGATGTTTTGTATCATACACTGTAGAAATAGTAATAATAGTTGCTAGTGGACACATAGGAAATTTCCTTTCCAAAGGTAATACCACTTAATCTGAAAGCAAAAACTATACAGAATCATTGTACATCCAGACCCTCAAAGCTCATCCAGTTTCACGTTGATACCATTAACCTTGTCATCATTCTTAATGTATCATCAATGCAGTATTTAATTCATAAAATAAACAACAACTGAAGAGCCATGCACATGATATTCTCTGCATCGATAAGTCTTACACAGTATGTGTTAAATATTTAGATTTAATGAGTGGAATTAGATATGTTCCTGGTTTTTCGTTAATGAGTGGAATTAGCTATGTTCTTGGTTTTTCGTTCTTATGCATGACAATAAAGAGATTACATGGCAGTAATAGGAGAGCTCAAATCAGATATACCACAACACTCTCATTCCCCTGCATACATTTTATGGTACTATACATTTTTCCTTCTCTCTTTTTTTCCCCATGTGCTTCTACACTTTAACCACTATACTGGTATATCTGTCTCTCTAATTTTGTAAACAATTTGCAACATTTCTATATTAAACACAAAGAGGAGGTGCTTTTAGGCACTAATATCCCTTGGAAATGGAGATGTGACAGCGAATAAAATAATAATAAAATAATATTAGCAGGGCAGCTAAGGGAACACTGGTATGAACAACACCAGAAACACAACAAGGAACAGATACAAACCAGCGCCCGTATAGATAATGTCCAATGAGTCCCAAATAGAGTCCAAAAAGGGGGTAGAAGATTCCAAAGGGTCCAATCAGGGAAAGATCTCCAATCAGGGGGTCCGTGGCATATGGACAAAGACAGAAAAGAAAATCATAGTGTAACCTGTATCGGTAAAAAACTGCACAGAAAAAACAAACGAGCAACACAAAACAAGCAACAAAAATATACACTTAACATTAAAGCTGAAAATAAAATAATTATTTATTAAAACAAAGGAGCCTGCTGCAGCGGGTCATCAAGGGGTTAAAACCCCAAACCCTACTTACAGCAGGACCGGAACAAATGAGCGTGGGTTCACCAAGCAGGGACAGGTGTCAGAAGCAGAGAGGGTCCTCTGTGAGCTCTCAGATGCGTGGTGTTACTGGTGTATGTCGTGTATTCTCTCCGATTTCAGGAAATTCCAAGATGGATGCAGAGGGAGGGGAAGACACACACAGCTACACTCATCGAACACAGCTTCTCTCGCGATGATGTCGTATCCTGCTAGGTTGATCCAAAACGCTGCACACAGCCAGCTTTCTCCAAGGCGCCGTGACCTTTTACCCTACGCGTTTTCGTGACTGACGTCACTTCCTCAGGGGTGGTTTAGTGGGGGTGAAGTCTTATTATATGCACCTCACTCGACACTGATTGGACAGGCATCATTGAATCCAATAAAGTTTAAAATTCAGCTTTTAACAAAACGAACTAGAACTTGGACAAACATATAAACAAATACAAAACTTACAAACACCTGACATTATAAAAAGGAGATTGAAATACAATGAAAGAAACAAAAGTAAAAACAAATTATTTTTACATAATATAGCAAATACAAGTATACATAATATTAATACAGTCATAAATGTAAACTGTGAATGATCAGAGATAATTAGGATATTAAATAATCTAAATAATCTAGATAGATAGCTGTTAAAGAAAAAAAGGGGAGAAGAAGAAAACAAAAGGGGGAGGGAAAACAAAAAGGGAAAGGGAAAAAAGGAAGAAATATAATCCATATCCGAAAAAAAGGTGGCACATATACAAAAATCCCCTTTCTATTTAGTCAGAAAGACCCCTAGTTCAAAGTCTAAATTCAAACCGTTTGGAGAGAGGGTTCTAAGCTCATAAATCCAGAATGCTTCTCGTCTGCTGATCTGATTGAGCTTATCGCCCCCCCCTCCAACTGGTAGTGGCAGTTTCAATTGCCTGACAACAAAGACCTTTGGGGTCTTGATTGTGACAAATTAAAAAATGATTAGACACGCTATGGGTTGTTAGACCCTTTTTAATATTATACACGTGTTCGTAGATTCTTCTTTAATACATGACAATATAGCTTTTGTCACACAGTACAATCAGATGGCACCATGTATTAGACATGTGTTAAAGAAGTATTGGCCTATTATTTTAAGAGATAACACTCTGGCACAGGTACTTACCCCCACTCTGAATATAATTTTCACTAAAGCTAACAATCTGAAATCTTTAGTAGCACCTATTTGTCCACTGTCTACTGTAAGAAGAGATCTCATTCGTCTAACGCAGTAAAAGGCTTTTTCACATGCACAAGGTGCACTGCCTGTATATATGGCAAGACAGGCACAATGTTTAAATCTAATGTCACCTCAAAAATGTATTCAGTGAAATCCTTCATTAATTGCAATTCAGCATATGTAATCTATTTACTTACCTGTCCCTGTGGCCTACAGTATGTAGGGCGTACTGGGAGGTCCTTCCAAAGAAGAATCTATGAACACGTGTATAATATTAAAAAGGGTCTAACAACCCATAGCATGTCTAATCATTTTTTAATTTGTCGCAATCAAGACCCCAAAGGTCTTTGTTGTCAGGCAATTGAAACTGCCCCTACCAGTTGGAGGGGGGGCGATAAGCTCAACCAGATCAGCAGACGTGAAGCGTTCTGGATTTATGAGCTTAGAACCCTCTCTCCAAACGGTTGAATTTAGACTTTGATCTAGGGGTTTTTCTGACTAAATAGAAAGGGGACTTTTGTATATGTGCCACTTTTTTTTCGGATATGGATTATATTTCTTCCTTTTTTCCCTTTCCCTTTTTGTTTTACCTCCCCCTTTTGTTTTCTTCTTCTCCTCTTTTTTCTTTAACCGCTATCTATCTAGATTATTTAGATTATTTAATATCCTAATTATCTCTGAAAATTCACAGTTTACATTTATGACTGTATTAATATTATTTATACTAGTATTTGCTATATTATGTAAAAATAATTTGTTTTTACTTTTGTTTCTTTCATTGTATTTCAATCTCCTTTTTATAATGTCAGGTGTTTGTAAGTTTTGTATTTGTTTATATTTTTGTCCAAGTTCTAGTTCGTTTTGTTAAAAGCTGAATTTTAAACTTTATTGGATTCAATGATGCCTGTCCAATCAGTGTCGAGTGAGGTGCATATAATAAGACTCCCCCCCCCACTAATCCTTCCCCTGAGGAAGTGAAGTCAGTCACGAAATGCGTAGGGTCAAAGGTCACGGTGCCTTGGAGAAAGCTGGCTGTGTGCAGCGTTTTGGATCATCCTAGCAGGATACGACGTCATCGCGAGAGAAGCTGTGTTCGATGAGTGTAGCTGTGTGTGTCTTCCCCTCCCTCTGCATCCATCTTGGAATTTCCTGAAATCGGAGAGAATACACGACATACACCAGTAACACCATGCATCTGAGAGCTCACAGAGGACCCTCTCTGCTTCTGACACCAGTCCCTGCTTGGTGATCCCACGCTCATTTGTTCCGGTCCTGCTGTAAGAAGGGTTTTGGGTTTTAACCCCTTGATGACCCACTGCAGCAGGCTCCTTTGTTTTAATAAATAGTTATTTTATTTTCAGCTTTAGTGTTAAGTGTATGTTTTTGTTGCTTGTTTTTGTTGCTCGTTTGTTTTTTCTGTGCAGTTTTTAACCGATACAGGTTACACTATGATTTTCTTTTTTGTCTTTGTCCATATGCCACGGACCCCCTGATTGGAGATCTTTCCCTGATTGGACCCTTTGGAATCTTCTACCCCCTTTTTGGACTCTATTTGGGACTCATTGGACATTATCTATACGGTCGCTGGTTTGTATCTGTTCAACATTTCTATATTCCTTCAATGTTCAAAATTGCTACACTGTATGTGACCTGCACATTGACTTTTGGATCGGGTGCTAAAAAATCCGGCCACATTTTGTGGAATCCATCATAGGAATTCAAAGAGAGAGAGAGAGTGGTGTGTAAGAATCTGCCGTGTGAATTTTCAGAGATAGGAAAAGGAATACCGTGAAAAGGAACTCGCCATTCCATGGCGGATTTGAATCTTCCCAAAAAGTCACATATCTCTGTTTGTATAAGCAAAGTGTCCTGATTTTGAAAATGATGTGAATAATTAACACATTTCTTTTCACAACACTACAACATCTTGTTGCAGCATTACTGTATCATTTAGGAAAAGGGATTTCATAAGTAGAGCAAGGCGGTTATCAATAAATAGGGGATATCAATAACTGATCCTGTTTGTGGATGTGTTATTTTTCTAAATATTCTTGCTGTGTAGCATCATCTGTTTGATATATATATATCCAATCACCAATCACCAATCACTTATCATTCCTTGTGTAAATATATGTATATATATGTATGTGTTTTATATATTTATATCAAGAAACACGTGATTGAAGATTGCACAGTCCTTTACCGTTTTTACACAAGGAATGATCAGTGATTGGTTTGCTGCAAATTACATCTGAATGGGAAGATGGAATGAAGAAAACTGATTTTAAAAAAAAGACAAAAATAATAAACATCAATAACCTCAAGAATAACAGCAGAAACTTTATAACTGAAAAATCGATTCAGCTTGCTCAAAATGCATTTGGACACTTTAATAAACATTTATGAAGAACTTTTAAAAATTGTAGTTTAAAGCGAAGAAAAAACTGGAGCAATCATTAACATAAAATAGGGTTACAAAATATCTGATGAGACAAAGCATTTACCAAGGAGACAATAAGAAATGAAGGAATTCCAAGACACAAGAACAACAGTTAAATATGCAGAACTGTGCAAGACTCCTTAAATGTACAGTATAACTGAAGATGTAAACATTTAATAGCCATCTGATGAAGAAGACTATCAAAGATAAACATTTAAATATGATGACGCAGTGACTTATGACTGGGAAGAAGGAAATACTTGCACTCAAACAAGATGACGGATCAATAATAAAAGACTGTGCACTTATCATAAGAGTTGAGAACTTCTACATTAAATTGTATGAGAACACAGACCATTATCCAGCAGAAGAAAAGTGAGAAGAAACCACCAATGATATACAATCCAGAAGAAGTGGCAAAATAAATAAAATCCAGGATGAATGGGAAGGCTCCAGGGGAAGTCTTTTAAAGAAGTTGGGGAAGAAGTAGATATGTGCTTGCAAATCTCATTATATGTTGCTTGCAGAACAGGACAATTCCAGAACAATGGAGCAATGTCATTACTGTAGTTATCCTCATACACAAGAATGGAGACAACGAATACCTCAAGAACTACAGACTAATCAGTCTACATACTTCTATCACAACAGACGACAGAGAAGCCAATGCTATCCAACATGACAGAAATACACAGTAAAATACTTATATATTCTCTTGAAAAAGGGTAATTTAGTTTAACCCTTTGGCCAAAGCGTTGTAAGCTTGCGAGCCATGACAAGGCAGACACTCGTTCACAAGTCCTAACACTACCAGATAAAATACTAATATACCTCTATTAGGATTACAATTCTCATTTACCTCTATTAGGAGGGAGAAAGACCACATTGGATCTATATCAAGTAGAATGAAAGGACCCACTAACTTGGGAAGTGGGGAGGGGCGGGCTTAAAACCTGGGAAGGAGGAGCCACCAACCTCCAACAGCTGAAATAGCTGAGAATAGGTTAACAAAACACAGAACCCCAGCAAGCTCTTTTTGTGAACACTGAGTTTTGTGCTCTGTTACAACGCTTTGGCCAAAGGGTTAAACTAAATGACCCCTTTTTAAGAGAATATAAGTATTTTACTGTGTATTTCTGTCATGTTGGATGTAACATTGGGGTTCTCTGTCGTCTGTTGTATACATATGCCACGCTCAATAGCACTCCATTTTGACACTTAAATATATGCATATATTTTGTGGGGGCTCAGGGGTTCCCAAAAAGAGCTTGCTGGGGTTTTGTGTTCTGTATACTTCCAATCACATAAGATTTTTTTTAATGAAGATACAAGAAGTAATTTCCCAAAGTAATGGATACGATCTACCAATCAATCAATTTTGGATTCACAGATTACTATGAAGTATGTGATTATGTCTACATCTCAGTAGTTCTAAATGCATTAAGACGACAAAATGTTGAGGAAGCTTACATAGCTATTATAAAAAACATTTACGTGAATACCACATCAATCATTAGATTAGATATTGATACATGCAAGAAAAGGATCAGCAAGGCTTTGCGACAGGGAGACACCATGTCACTTGAAGAGTTGTTCAACACATTATTGATAAGAATCGTGGTAACATTGCTCAAGTACAAGACTGGTAATGATAATTAAAGTCCAGAACCATAGGTATAGGTGCATCAATATTTGACATGAATAAAGAGTATATCCATAAAGCAATTACATGATCCCTGAAAACTGGGGGTAAGTGGAATAACACCCACTCTCAATTTCATTGGGAATGTCCGAATAGCATACAAGTATGGTACACACAATCACCTCCTTGGTCTGGGTAGACGTTCTGCTGCTGACAAGATCCGGAAAGAAGCAAAAAAAGTAGAGCACAGCCAAAAAGGAGCGAGGAGAGGATACAGTAGTGCAAAAATCCTTTATTTGAAGTAAACAAAGCATGGAGAGTACCTCCTACATGTTTCAAAGAAAGTTTGTCAAGGAGTAAAATACTAATGTCAGCAGTCCTTTTTAAACCAAAAGACCAGCTCCCATTTCGCGTTAATCCCGCATCATGACGTCATAACGCAACGTGCCAAAGCGCATGCGCATCAAACAGTACAATCAACTGATGTCAGAGCTGCCGGTGCAAAACAGGAACGGATGCTCAGAAAGGACAAAAAGGGCAAAGGCAGAGCGCAATAAGAAAACCAAACTCCCCGACCCGTAAACAGGATCCCGAACCGCCTCCCACTGAAGAAGGACTGAGTCTAGTCCACAAAATAAGGGTATCCAGAATTCTCGCAGCATGCTATAAACCCCAATGAGAACCAAATACAAATAAAAACAACAAACTAACAATACTTCATAATCTATTAAAAATAAAAAAAGGACTGTGTAGAAATCAACCTGATTAAAGGCTGTGAAAGAAAAACAGACATAAACATTTAAAAACGCAACAATAAAGAGTATATATGTGCCAAGTAAAAAACCTCATTCTTCTATATGGCGATTCAACAGTAATCATACAGTAAATGAGACAAGGTTGAGAAAAAATTAATTATAAACATATGTAATAATCAATATCTCAAAAGGAAAAAACATTACACAAAGAAGGCTAACTAACCAAAATAATAACTAATTAACATAATATAAGAATAACAGAAAATGGCAATCGCCAAAAAAATATATAATATAATCTACATTATAGTAACATAAATACAACAAAAACATAACTCACCAAAAGTCATAACTCTTGTTAGTATATATTCTAAACAATATATTATATAATATACTGAAACAACTACCCTTGACTAAAAGGGTAGGGAAAAAAGGGGAAGGGGAAGAAAGGGGGGGGGGGGAGGAGGGAGGGGGAATGAAGGGAGGGGTAAGGTGGGGAAGGGATGGGAAAAGTAGAGGGGGGAGAAGGAGTCGGCTGGAAAAGGAAAGGGAATGGGGGGAAGGGAAAGGATGGAAATTGAAGGGAAGGGGGAAGAAAAGGGAAGAGGGGTTGGGTAAAGGGTAGGAAGGGAAGAAAATGTTGAGGAAGCGCACCTTGCTATTATAAAAAACATTTACGTGAATGCCACATGCATGAAAAGGATCAGCAAGGCTTTGCGACAGGGAGACACCATGTCACTTGAAGAGTTGTTCAAGTGAACATTAGATTGGGAAGAAAAAATAATCAACATCAATAGGGAATTCTTGAGTCACATTTGATTTGCAAATGACATCGTTGTTATTTTTTCTACAAGCCAGAAGACCTCAGGCAACAAATCGGAGAACTCGCCGAAGCAAGAATAGTAAAAAAGTGCACTCCATATGAATCTCAAGAAGACGAAAGTGATTTTCAACAAATGTGTCAACTCTGCTAAGATCAAAATGAATGGAATATAATTAGATAATGTCTAAGGCTATGTCTACCTTGGCCAGCAAGCAACAATGGATGTGAACCTTTTGAATGAAATCAATAAGCGAAGGATGTTGGGTTGGAGCACATTTGGAAGAACAAAAAGACAATCTTTCATGGGAACCTTCCACTATGCCTCAAGAGGAATGTTTTCAACCAGTTTACTCTTCCTGTACTCAATTATGGATGTGAAACTTGGACCCTAAATGTAAAGCTAAAGGAGATGCTTCAGACAACTGAAATAAGTATGGTGCAATGTACTGTATGCTGTACATTTCCTGAAGATAAAGGAAACTGAATGAATAGGTTAGAGAGCAAACAAAAGTATGTGACAGCATCACAAGGGGAGAGAAATTAAAATGGTAGTTTGCCAGTACCTGGAAGATCATTGAGATGGTCTTCATCCAGTAGTGGATTGACCAGAGAAGAAGAAGAGGAACAGGAAATGGAAGAAGAGATGGAAGAGAAACAGGAAGAGGAGGAAGAAGAATTATAAGAGGGAGAAGAGGAGGAAGAGGAAGATGTGGATATATATATATATATATAACTATACGTATGTAGCAGACATTATTGCCCACGTTGTAACATGATAAGGCTTTACCATTGCCACATTTTTATTATGCGATTTGCCACAGCTCCATTTGTTTAAGTTACAATATAGTGCCAAATGGGATAATTTAGTGAGTTAGTGTGCAAAAACAATTTCAATAACACCTGCTATATTGTGTTGCTGATGTTTTTCTATCAGTATATAAAATTAATTGGCACATTTTGGTACACATTGGGCAACAATCACATGGTACTGTCAATCTGTGTCATTTGGAATGGAACAGGTGGGACTCTTCTAATGTTATGACTGTGGCAGCCTTCAACTCTCAAAGAGCCAAAGTTATTTATTATTAGCCATTGACATAAGCTTAACTAGTTTGACCTTCAGTGAACAGCAGACTATTGTCAGCACTGAAAGTCATAAGGCCACATCAATGGTTAACTTCATCACTCTTTACACTGTAAGGCTGCGTCCACGCTGCCGCTGACTGCTCTTGGCATGGTCAGCACAATCAATATAATTTGTCAGGCCACGCTCACGCGGTGCACACGCTCATGAGCGTGCACGTATGCTCAACGGTGCTGGGCGCTTGCTGAGACAAATTAAATTGACTTTCAGGCGCGCTGAAGGGTCACATGACAACCTCAGCCAATCAGCACCAGTCAGTGTTTTGGTCGGGGCCCCCCCGCTCATGCTGGCAGAAGAAGTTGCCAGACAAAAGAACGCTCCTGCTTGTAGAGTTTGTGACGTCAACACCCTCCGTGGCACGGGTGACGCAGCCTAAGATGTACACAACTCAGCATCAGTGAAACACCAGTAAGTGTGAGAAATTTATTAAGATATAAGATCCATTCAAACAATACAATTGAAAATATGGAAAAAAAGGTTCAATTTCATATTATAAACAATTGTGGTGACCGTACCGCTCAGCCTAATACTTGGATATTGCGTTGATTGTACATAACATGGTGCAACAGGAAAAATTGTAATATCGTTTAACAAGGTAGGTTTCAAGCGGAACCTGAAAAGATCCTATACTGTATATAGCATTCTCTGTGGAAAAAGGTAAGTGGACTGATAATTCGGGAGATACCAGATATCTCCACCAGGGGGGTAAATTGACCAGAGGCTGACCATATATTGACATATATATGTCCACATAGGACTAAAATTAAAA
Organism: Ascaphus truei; assembly: GCF_040206685.1. NCBI lineage: Eukaryota > Metazoa > Chordata > Amphibia > Anura > Ascaphidae > Ascaphus > Ascaphus truei. The sequence goes on along the minus strand of NC_134484.1, from coordinate 27,019,149 downwards.
ATAAATAAAATATAATAATATACATATAAACAAGAGAACATATAATACAAAGTGTAACTAAAATCCTCATAGGAGGCCGACGTCTGGGTGTGTATAATAGATAGAAAATCGCATGTACCTCTATTCCATATAGTGAAACCACCAAGTACGGTATATATGGTCTGGTAGGAGGTACAGCGGTATGATATATAATAGGGGAGAGCAATCTTTTTCCCCTGCGCCCTCCTGCCGGCTGTCTGTATGGAATCCGCTCCTGGGTTTGGATGGAACTCATCCTTACAGAGCTATAGACTTTCAAGTCAAACCCTCCCTAAACCTGCAATCAAGAATCACCTGCTCCTTGTTGTCTCCTATGCAGCTCTGGCCTGACTAGCTTCCTGTGCTATTTAGTTGCTGCTCTTCCCCTAGGAAGTTGCTGAACATAGACTTTGCAATTCTTTGCAAGTAAATGTGCTTGCCTCAGACTTCTCTGTTTGGCCTGCTGGGCCTCCGTGTGCCTTCGCCCTGTTCTCCCTCAGCCTTTACCTGTCTTCTGGTGCTGAAGCGATGGATCCCCAGCGCTGAGCTCCTGGTTCTTCGCCTCCTCCAAGCGGAGATTGTTCCTGTGCTGAAGCCCCTGTGCTGAAGTTTCGTGTCCCTGTGTCTCCCATTGTTCCCATCGCGCTGCGGCACCTACGCTGAAGTGCCTTCGCTGAAGTTTACCCGTTGCCGAATTTTGCTTGGGACCTCGACCTTCACTTCTGTGCCGCCTGCCCTGACCCCGGCTTGCCTATGGACTACGCTGCTTTCTCCAATCCTGACTTTGGCTACGCACGATTACGGACTACGCAACCCGGACCCGGCTTTGTGGTCAGAGGTCTGTGTTTTCACATCCCCACCTCAGCCCCATGGTCCGGTTCTGGTCACACATATATAGCCAGGTCCCTGCTCACCTCTCACCTCCATAGCGGGTGGGGTGATGGCTGCAGTTATCTGGAGCTCCGCAGCTGGACGACGGTACAGGGCGCTGCCATCTTAGATGATCGCGCATGCACGATAGAAGCTGGCTCATGCACAGAGAGACAAAAGGGGTGGGGCGCAAATAGGAGATAATCAGTATATAGCAAAATATAACAATTTATAGAGATATAAAATATAAAGTACAAAGACTTACAATAAAAGTAGATCACATAGATCAAAGTATAACAACACAGCAGGAACGTCCGTAGTTCAAGTTGAATCCCCTCTCCGGATTGCAGATGTCTTGTGCTGAGGGAAACGTTCCTAGACCGGCATCTCCGCGTGGTGTCTCCTGCACTAGTGTATGCACTGTTGGGCGTATGACGTCATCACGCAATGCCCAGCATGCACTGGCTCTCCTACGCGTTTCGTGTCATGTGGGACACTTTGTCAGGGAATAGCCACATCAGTCATTGGTGCTCACTAAGTAAAGCCAGCTAACCAATGAGAACCTGGTATTTCTTATCTGGGGATGGTACACTTAGCCTTCCAACTAGTTCGCAGAATATTAATGTCATACACAATAAAAATCGACAAACATAAAAACAAAAATCAATATTAGTGTCACTAATAAAAACCACAGAATACATATACAAATGTTAAATGGTTAAATAACAGCCAAGATGGGCTTCATCAATTGTGATTCAATTTATCTATTTAATTGTAATATACACAATGCGTAATAAAAGAATAAGCCAACATATCTAAAGTAAAGAAAGATTAACACTAGACAATTCATGTACTAAAATGTAATCAATAACAATTTACTAAATACAATATAAACTAGAACTAATGGTGAATATATAAATATAAGATTATAAATTGATATTTAAACTACATAATCTAAATATAAACCGTAACATTACATCAAATAGTGATAATACATCAAATCCATTCCTAATACAATTAAGTGAAAACATCATATGTAATGACAAAGAAAGTGGACAAGAACTGCTAAAGATGTTATAAGCAGTGTCCATACTAACCAATTATACATACAGTGGCGACACACTTAAGTCTCACCTGGCTAGTGCCGCAAGCCGGGAGGTTTCCCGGCTTGCTCGTTTTTTTCCCTCGGCGTGCCGCGCGTCATCGATGCGCGGTCACGCTTCATCGGGAGCGTGCACACATGGCGCGCGTGCCCAGGGCTCCTCGAGGGAGCCCTGGGTTGCTGCAATGTGGGGGATGGCGGTGGGGGGCTCCGGGGACCCGGAGAGGGGAGGGGGAAGTCCCGATCGGAGGACCGATCCTCCGAGGCTCCGGCGCATGCACGGGACACCTCGGCGCGTGCCCGGTATCTGTCGCGGCCCAGACCGGGTAAAGGTTAGAATAAACTCGGCCGCGACAGTAACATATAAATCAAAATATAATTGTCATGGTTCTATTCCCTGACGAAGTGTCCCACGTTACACGAAATGCGTAGGAGAGCCAGTGCATGCTGGTCATTGCGTGACGACGTCATACGCCCAACAGCGCATACACCAGTGCAGGAGACACCACGCGGAGATGCCGGTCTAGGAACTTTTCCCTCAGCACAAGACATCTGCAATCCAGAGAGTGGATTCAATTTGAACTACGGACGTTCCTGCTGTGTTGTTATACTGTCCAGTGTACTTTGATCTATGTGATCTACTTTTATTGTTAGTCTTTGTACTTGATATTTTATATCCCTATAAATTGTTATATTTTGCTATATACTGATTATCTCCTTTTTTGCGCCCCCACCCCTTTTGTTTATATGTTATGTGAGTGTTCTCTAGCCCCGTCGATCACGGGAGACGGGAGCAGCATTGAGGAGATGTTCCAAAAGGATATTCTTGGCAGTCAGCGCACACTTAACATTCTATTTTCATGCACAGAGAGACCACAAGTCGCGTTGAACATTTTGGGTGTCATATTCTGTGACAGATCAATTTAGTGTGTGTAAGAAATTGAAGTAAGAGGTTTAAGTTATTCTATTCTGAGAAACTATTGACAAATTTATATTTTTAAATCTAATTTATATTCCATTGCTTAATTAAAATGAATAAATTCAGGATGCAGTCTGTGTTTATTTCTTCTCTCTGGATTGGTGTTGTGTAGTTGATGGTGGAACTACTATTTTGGTTAGTAGGGAAGCGAAACTGAGAAAACAGCCATTAAGTACAGTGAGTCCCTTTTAAAGTTACCTACAGTATTTGTGCTGTCATATTTTAGTCCTTAGCTTGTCTACTGGCAGAGGGTGAATTATTCACAGACACAACTTCACTGCGAATGTGGCATTTCTTCTGCTCAAGTATGTCTTCTCTCTCTACCCCCTTTGTATCTAAAGCCCTCTCCCGCCTTAAACCTTTCTCACTGACTGCCCCACACCTCTGGAATGCCTTTCCACTCAATACCCTACTAGCACCCTCTCTATCCACCTTTAAGACCCACCTTAACACACACTTGCTTAAAGAAGCATATGAGTAGCACTGTGACTAATATTATACACATGATGCATAAAGCTTGGCCCCCTGCAGATGCGCTTACCAGAATGCCCTCCTACTGTCTCTGTACGTTCTTCCCACCTACCAATTAGATTGTAAGCTCTTCAGAGCAGGGACTCCTCTTCCAAAATGTTACTTTTATGTCTTAAGCACTTAATCCCATGTTCTGTTATTTGTATTATTTGTTATTTATATGATTGTCACGTGTATTACTACTTTGAAGCGCTATGTACATTAATGGCACTATATAAATAAAGACATACATACATACATACACAGACACGAATATTCGCGGCTCAATCTCCAATCGGGCACATTTGCCACTTTTTTTTCACAAAGTTAAACATGGGCAGGGACAAATCAAATGTTTCACAGATCGAATATTATGGTTTGCGCAGAAGGGTAGGCCGAAATGAATATGGGGTGAGTTTAGACACATTCGTACAAAATTCGAAGTCAAATATTCAATCGTGAATCAAATTTTGTCAAACACTACTGTAACGGATTTTCTGAACTGGCCTGACCCACCCAATCTCACATTTGCCCCTGTGGTCTAACCAGTCCCCATTATATGGTCGTGTCTGGTGGTGCACCTGTTGGCAACAGGACTCCTGAGTCTCCCGCATGATGGTGTGTGGGGATTTGCCAACCCAGACAGGCAGCTGAGGTAGTGTGCATGAGTCCTACCTAGATCCAGTGTAGCGCCTCCACCTCATCAGGATCCCGGCGTCCGCTTGGGGATGGTCCTGGTGAGGAACTCCTCTGTGGTGCAGCCCCCTGTGTAATCACTCCACACGTACTGTACACACGAGGGTATCTTTTATCAGAGTCATCTTTATTGGTACGGTGGGCCAACTGCCCTCCACAATGGGTGTAATTAGCCCTCCATTGTTCACCGTACTTCCCTTTGAAAGGTATTGTCCTCCTAATGTAGGGATTCCCTATCCCCGTAGGGATACCTGCACCTGTGCCAGGTCCCTGGTCACAGTCTCATTAGACCTTTAGTGTACTGACTCTGAACTTCCTCTTCACTAACTGAACAGCTTCTGAACTCTTAATTCCCAGGAGAACTAACTTTTGATCAGTTCTGTGCCTTATGTATCCTCTGGGGGCTGACACAACTCTGACATCACCAACCAGGAAGTCAGAGCCTGTGACCACTCCCATCCATACATAGGGCACCTCACCAGGGTGTGAGGGCAAACCTCCATAATTACTGCTGGCATGCCCATAACTTACCAGGCCTTACTGTCAGCAGGAGAGATGACTGCAGCCATTTTACAGCATGGTTATATTCTCCCCCTGGTGAATCCCACCGACCCGGCTGGGACCTAAATTTGCAGTACCTTTCGTCAGGAAGCACTGTAAAATGGAACATAAATTATTATTAGAACATCATCTGTTTATAACATAACAATTCACATCGCGCCAAGCACGCCCTGACCAGCAGCCACGAGCCCGCGTAATGCTAATCAGTACCTCCTAATAGTAGTGCCGTGGATCAGGTTTCTTTACCTCCCGACCCCCCATGTCCAGAACAGTTACATGGTAGCTACGCGGCAACCCCCTCTCAGGCCTGTATACTACTTTGTGTTTGTATACACTTCGCCCGATACTCCATACCCTTATCAGGTGCTCGATCCTTTCCTCGGCCTTACTACCAGTAATGGCACCCCCCTTGTTGACCATGTACTCCTCTATGGTCTCCCTTAACCACTGGTCCCTATTGTCCTCAATCTCCTGCATGAGGGGTTCAGGAACATACGGGTACTCCCATCCATGGGAGTACTTATATTTTGCAATTATCGCCCTTTCAGCCCTTCTACTCCTAGTTAGGTTGGCGTTCCCTGCTCTCCCTGGTAATACCCAGGACAGGGGCTCATCTGGGTCTACGGGGTCGGACAATATGTCAGGGCCCATGGTTTCTATTTCATTTCTGCTTATCATGAACCACCGGAATTGAATCTCCTTTTTCCTCTCGGCGGGCGTGAACTCCCCTCTAGACCACCAGTAGTCCACTATGTCATCCTTCTCTAATAAGAACCGCGTGCGGTCCATCCATCCTACGTACCCCTCAAATAAGTGCGCCCACCAACGGGTCTCCCTAGGCTTCTCGGCCCACTCTTGAGAGTCTTCCTCTTCTGTACCTCCCCAAGAGCATACCCCAGAGGTCCCTGCGGAACGGGGCCTGGACCATCTCTCATGTTTTGGGTCCTCCCCAGCAGGTATATCGCCTCTTTAGGCACCCACCGAGACTTGGATACCTGTCCCAATTGTCCTCCTCCCTGGAGCCCTCCCCGGAATCAAAACTGCTCAGTCTTTCCTCAGTCCGGTTCTCACCAACCCCCAAAGATCCTTCCGACACCCCCAAATTGGATGATGATCCCCGGGAACAGGTGACTGGGACAGGGGCATTATCTAGGGCGTGGGGTTGGGCGTAGGGATAGGCAGTCGGCAGCTGCGGGGTTCCGACCCGTTCACCTTGGTTAGATTGTCCCGTACCACTGGACAATGGTATCGCCAACTGCGTCTCACCCTTCTCCGGTCTCCGCTTACTCCGGTTCTTCTTAGTTGATCAGGAACCACCCGATCGCTGAGGCGCGTGTCCTCTACTTCCGCTGGTTCCGCCACCTCCGCCGGAAACGCCGTCATCACTGGAGTCGGAAGCGCCGCCATCTTGGGATGGACCCCCATGCGGGATCTCTTCCTCCACGATTAGGTCCGGAAGTCCCTCTGCGTCCACGTGCACCGTCCTGGCCTGGCGCGGCCTCTCCTCCTCTAGCGGTGGTATCGGAGCCTGGCAAGGACAAGGGCTATCCTTACCAGTCCGCAGGTTGGGTGTGGATTCGCTGTCCCGAGAACAGCTGGGCTCCGCCTCTCCGGTTTCGGCTCCACCGGGGACACCCGGCTCCGTCCGCTGTCACTTCTGGTAAGTGGCCTTTTGATCCCATTCCCTCCACCGGACACCGCCACTGGCCAGACCAAATTACTAGTCAGTTCTTTGGGTCCCTCGTCCGAGGGATCCGCACTGAGGGTACTTGGGGTCGCCGAGCGCGGCGACCGCCTTCTTTTCTCTCTGTTGGTTGCCGGACCGACCACGTCACATTCCTCGGGATCCGCACCCTTGGTCCATAGTGCACCGGGGGACTCGGCGGACAGCCTAGCCGTATTCCCCCCTGGGTCATTGTTCTGAATGGGCACGAAGGTGGGCATGGGCCACAGATACTGTGTGCCACACTGGGGACAGCGCGCCGCCGTGCCCATGGTGCCACCGGGCAGTCTGCATTGCAGGCAGAGGCCCAGTACTGTCTCTGCGCCCCCTACACGGATCACTAGTACCCCTCCGGGTATTGCGTAGGGCTGAGTCGAAACCACCCGGTTCACATCTGGGGAGCAGGCCATGGTCTTGGTGGGAGCCACTCGTAACACTGGTCTGTCCTGGAAGCTGGTTCCGCGTGAGTGACCAACAGGGGTTGAATGGTCAGCCACTCCTTGGTTTAGCTCCGCCCTCATCTGACACAATTGGAATCCGCCCCCAAGAGTAGCGATTATGGGCGGGTCCCACAAGGGAATAGGATGTTCTTTAATTGAGGCCGCACCTCTTTCAGTCCTAGAGGGCGCGACCACAGCTTTCGCGCGCTTTTCCCCAACAGGGCGGGGTTCTTCTTTTGCCGCCAACTCCAGCCGTTGTCTTTCAGCTGCCTTGCGTGCAAAGTATCCTTCTTTCTTGCACACAATTTCAGCTGCCGGAACTACTTCTGGTAATGGGGCCGTCAGCGCACCAGCTCCTGGGCCCGCGGGATTCATACCCACGGGGCATAGCTGGAAACCACTCCCCCTGGTTGATATTAGGGGAGGGTCCCACAGGCTAAGGGGTTGACTCAGCACTGGGGCTGAGTGAGTTACTATCCATGAAGGCGCGGCCGCAGCTTTCGCGCCATACCCCCCATGCGGGCGGGGCTCTCCTGTTGGCGCCACTTCTGGCCAATTCTTGGGAACTTGTGCATCTGCAGAATAGTCTGCCATCGGCCCACGCGGTCTCCCAGGGAAGCGGGAGCCGCCATTTTGTAAGTCCTTTCCATCAGCCACAATTGCAATGTCCTCAACACAGTCCTCCAGGGTGGCGCCTCGTTGTCCTAGGCAGGACCAAAACGGTGCGGCCACAGCTTTCGCTCCACTCCAGAGCAGGCTTGTAAAAGACATGTCAGCAACAGCTTGCTCTTCAGTGGTGCGCACGCCACGTGTGCTCTCCCCATCAGCCTCCGGTCGCCATTTTGGACTATCCGCACTGCGCGGATCCTCCATTCTTGCGGTCGACATTCTCTCGTAGCAGTTATCGTACATGGGGCTCCTCTCTGTGACGCAGCCACCACACCGGTACAATAAAAATTTCCCTGATGCACCACCATGTGTACCTGATGTAGGCTGGACTCGTGTATGCACTACCTCAGGCTAGGCTCACTCTCTCAGTGTCTGCTGTATATCCTTCCTCCCAGTCTGTGCTCCCTATGGTAAGAGGTCTGGAATGTGCTAGAGTACTCTGGGGCTTCCATGCAATACTGGGGCGTCTACCTGTCTTGGTTAGCCTACCGCAGACCCTCTCCAGGATTCCTGACCACGTTAACAGGCTATCCCTTCTGGCATCCTACCAACTAGCACTACCTCAAGGTGACTAGGACAGCTATAGCCCGGCTCCAAACCCCCAACTCCTTTCAGGCCCCTAGATCGTCCCTGCGAACTGACATACACCATCAGCCCCCTGACTGCCCCTTGGTCCATCCCAGCGCAGCACAAAGTGGCAGCAGACACATCTCCCTGTTTCCCAGTGTGCCTAGCAAAAGCCTGTCCTGTTGACAGGTCTACTTCTCTCAGCAGCGCCTCCAAATGTAATGGATTTTCTGAACTGGCCTGACCCACCCAATCTCACATTGGCCCCTGTGGTCTAACCAGTCCCCATTACATGGTCGTGTCTGGTGGTGCACCTGTTGGCAACAGGACTCCTGAGTCTCCCGCATGATGGTGTGTGGGGATTTGCCAACCCAGACAGGCAGCTGAGGTAGTATGCATGAGTCCTACCTAGATCCAGTGCAGCGCCTCCACCTCATCAGGATCCCGGAGTCCGCTTGGGGATGGTCCTGGTGAGGAACTCCTCTGTGGTGCAGCCCCCTGTGTAATCACTCCACACGTACACACGAGGGTTTCTTTTATCAGAGTCATCTTTATTGGTACGGTGGGCCAACTGCCCTCCAAAATGGGTGTAATTAGCCCTCCATTGTTCACCGTACTTCCCTTTGAAAGGTATTGTCCTCCTAATGTAGGGATTCCCTATCCCCGTAGGGATACTGCACCTGTGCCAGGTCCCTGGTCACAGTCTCATTAGTCCTTTAGTGTACTGACTCTGAACTTCCTCTTCACTAACTGAACAGCTTCTGAACTCTTAATTCCCAGGAGAACTAACTTTTGATCAGTGCTGTGCCTTATGTATCCTCTGGGGGCTGACACAACTCTGACATCACCAACCAGGGAGTCAGAGCCTGTGACCACTCCCATCCATACATAGGGCACCTCACCAGGGTGTGAGGGCAAACCTCCATAATTACTGCTGGCATGCCCATAACTTACCAGGCCTTACTGTCAGCAGGAGAGATGACTGCAGCCATTTTACAGCATGGTTACACTACAAAGAATTTGCATATCGAATTCTGACACATATACACATTGATACTAAGAAAGCAAATCAATGTGGAGTTGACTATTGTAGCATAGAAAGTGTTTATGGACAGTTTAGGAGCTGCATTTTAGCTCCCATGGGATTGTGTTTACTGGGTAACTCTAGTTATGATATCCTATATAAACTAGGTAGAGTGCTTTACTGTGAAAGCCATTTTTTTGCAGAACATGTAACTGTTTGACTGGTCTAGAAAGTTTCTTTTACAATAATTGCCCTCGTTCTGTTGTGTGAAAAGTGATCCATAAAAACATCAGGCTGTGGTGAGTCAGCCGTCTTGTACACTGTGCCCAGAATGCAATATTTAAAACAAGATAATAATAATTAATGTCGAGAATCAATGCATTACAGGGGTAGAACTGAGAATTATCATTATGGTTAACATGATACTATCAAAAAAAGAATCTGGGAATGAATTGTGAGAAAGCAAAATACATAGATATTTGCAGAGATAATAAAGGGCCTACCAAATCTATAGCAATACAACATACAGTATATTGTGTATGTAAACTGTGATATCTCCACGTGCACCAAATAAAGTGTAATGGAAAATGACTGCAACAGAGAATGGTTGAAGGTGTAAGGAAATTGTGAAACATGAGTGTATCGTATTGAGTTCTGTTGAAACTCCTATATTAGCTGATAATTTGCATAAAATTGCTAGAATGAGTAAGGCTGCTGTTGACATCAGTGGTTATTTACTGCGGTTACGATGTAATTAAATTATGATGTCAAAATAAATGAAAGGCGTGTATTAAAAGAATCTTTACTTTTGTTTAACTATTGCATTTTGATAACGTAAGTTTCTATTTGTCTTGTCTTTTCATCTGAATGTAGGGCAGGTTGTCACTACAGCAACGCCACAATTTCAGAAACCTTTCACCATTCACTGGGCTATAATCACCCACACATAAAGTAAGAATTCATGAAAAAACAAGTCATCTGTCAGCTTTCCATACTAGATATTTACGAAACCATTCACAATGCAGTCACATTTTTTTTTCTCAACTTTAATTCCTGACGAAACATTTCACTGAAACTTAAAGGGCTAAAGATCACTCATAAATCACACGTTTCCATTTTGGATTCACTGTATCTACAATAAATCATTACTCAGTCACTGTTCACAAAGTGATTCGCCAAACATTTCAATTTGATTTAATATCCTACCTTCTTATCCTCCAATACCTGGTTTAGTCTCTCCTGCTGCATCTCACTATGCCCTCCCTATTGCTTTTTTTGTTTACTGTTTCCTCACTCCTTTGTGAACATCTCTGTTCTCTCCAATTTCCCCTCTCCCCACTGCACCATTATTTATACACCTCTCTCCCAACAACTTCTTTATCCCTCAGTTAAAAACACCCATACAAATCCTCTATTCACACCCTCTATCTACTCCTTCCTGCTGCTGGGGATCTCCCCTAAGCCTGACCCAGAAATACACACCTGCTCTCACCCACGCCTCCCTGCCATCTCTTCCCCTGTAAATGGTGTTAACCTTCTGATTTAATACTGACTAACCTTAAAACTCGCCCCACAAATCAAGCCTCCCAATAGCCTGCACTCATGGCTATTGTCCCACATCCACAGTCCCACCTACCACCCATTGTGGCCAAGCACTGCCATCTACAGCACTTATTCCCTCACCTGTTATCTCTGTAAGTCTCCCATCATACCACTTAGAATGAAAGTTCTTCGGGCAGGGATTTCCTTTCCTAATGTCTGATTTTGCTGTGCTTATTGTATTATTATAACTCCCTGTATTGTATTCTTTGTGAAGCGCTGAGTACACTTTTGTCGCTATATAAGTAAAGACATATAATACAATACAATATGCTAACTGCCATTCAGACCCTGAAATACAGAGAGGAGAGACAGAGGGAAAGAGTTTTTAGTTCTATTTTTAAGCACACTCCCCTGAAACATTGTACTGTATGTACTTCTGCTTGTTAAGCTGGGAATAAATTTACTGTAGCGATGAGTGACTCATTCTAAAAGTGATTGTGTTTGCCTGGTGCGGCGGTTGTGCTGTGAATGTTTGTGGTAGGATCAAGAAATTTGTAGCCAATAGTTGGTAACATAGCTACCACACAGCACATACAATACAGCTGCAACTGCGGGTTGTCGACCGCTTGCCTTGAGAATTCAGCACTTAAACCCGTACCATGCCGCAAGATTTCAGCGACCAAACTAATGGCCCTTTGGATTAACACAGAGGGGGTCCCTGCGTTTGGGTGAGACTTGCACGGTGTGAATTCTACCAGGTTCCACCTGTCTGTAAGAGATGCGCAGTGAGAGAGAGTCTAAATCAGTCACTCTACCTGAGAGCCTATAACAGGCGATCACGGGGCTTTTATTTTATTTTAATGACATATTATTGTTGCAGAGGGTCTCCAGAGCTGAACTGCATTGATTTCAGGTCCGGCGACCCCCTGCTCCCCGAGTTACAGGCCCCGTTATGGGGTGCCGGCATCAAAGCGGACACCTTTATATTCTCCCGCATCAAGGCCCACGTGATCGGAATATTTAAACAAACCAGAGGGATCAATGCTGTACAGCTCTGGAGACCCCCTGCTACAATAATGTTATCAAACTAAAATAAAAGCAGCTTCATTACCGATAACAACTTTACCTTACATGGCACCAGTTTTCATCCCGACTCTCTAAAACACTCCCTTTTTCACAGAAGATTAGGGCCAGTAGGATTATTGACCGGCCAGAACAGTTTGAGAATACATTAAGAGATATAAAAGAGAGATTCATCTCAAGAGGTCATAGAAAAAAGAATATCACACTAGCACTTGAAAGGGAGCCCTCAACAAATATCACTAGGGACAAGTCTGAAATGATGACATTTGTTAGCAAGTATATGACGGCTAGCAAATTTGTTAAACAAACAATTAGGAGGCACTGGAGGGTGTTGCAGACAGATGTAGCCCTTAGTCCCATTTGTGATAGATATCCCAGATTTGCCTACCAAAGAGGGGCAAAACTCAAGGATATTTTAATTACAGCAGATAGAAGTGAGCATTATGTCCAACCACATTTTCTGAGTGAACCTAGACCAGGAGGCTTTCGATGTTGTAATTGCTCAATCTGTAACAGCTTGATAACCGGTAGTGAATTCTTACATCCTAGAAGTGGCAAGAAATACAGTAAACGTAATAGAATTACGTGTACCACTACTCATGTTGTATATAATCAAATGTCCATGTGGGCTCATGTACGTCGGAAATACCAACTGTATGCTCAAAACGAGATACATTGAGCATAAGAGTAGGATATATAATAAATCTGATGATACTGTATTGATCACTCATTGCATAGAACATCAACACACTACCGCATCACTGAGAATTATGGGCATTGAACACATTAGGGCAGGTAACACAGGTCAGGACAGAGAAACTCTGCTATTACAGCGAGAAACTTTTTGGACATATACGATGGACACAGTACACTCCAAGGGATTAAATGATTATATTTTGTTTGGGTGTTTTTTATCTAAAAGATAAACTGGAGGCTGAAGTGGTGGTTGTTGCTGCAAGGCGTTTTCACAAACCTCAATAAAATATGTAAAAATAAAGTATTTTACATTTATGATCTATCTAGCCCTAAATTCTATTTCCATTTTTATCAATTTTATTTCACATGGGAGAAAGCAAAAAGCGCATTAGTACATGTTTCTAATTATATCTATCTTTATTTCACTACGGCTGCACAAGCATATTTTATCTATACCCATATGGACTTGATCCCCACCCACAAAGAAATTAAGGATGATAGGCTCCTAAATTGAAAGCCCTGACGGTGGGCAAGCTCTGGAGAGCCAAAGTACAGCAAAGGGAACAGTGATGTCGCGTGACTACAGTTGTTCGACGCTGGAACGTATATCTGAAGACCCTGGAACGCAAGAGGGCGCTTGCGCATGACGCACTTCCGGTGGACATCCAGAATGGTGAGGAAAATCGTTGGAACGCAGAAGAGGGCGCCTGCGCATGACGCGCTTCAGGTCGACCTCCAAGAGGGAGAGGGATCAGCATTGGAACACAGTGCCCACACGTGACGCACTTCCGGTTTTCATCAAGGAGGATTATCAGCAGCAGTGGGGGATTAAGAGAAGAAGCATGGGAGGCACACTACAGCCAATCCAGGGCTCAAAGATAAGACTTTGCATAAGAAACATAAGTGCTAATTGCTTGTTGTTCAGCTGTTTGGGGTTTATCACTTTATTTTGTTTTTTGGGGGTGTATATATCCTGTTTGTTATCTATGGCATTATGCCTTTTCCCTTGAAAAAGACCTACTAAGGTCGAAACGGTCATTGTGTATGGCGCAATAAATTTGAACATTTTGCAAAATTCGTGGAGCACTGGATCTCTTTTTTTCACAGTCCAGGTGGATGTTTGACAGGTATCCTTGAACCAGCAGCACCGGTAATATATTTTGGTTTAATTCTTAAGGTGTGCAGCATATTACTGTTTATTTGGCTTCATTACCTTAGCCAGGCATATAGGAGGTGGTATTGAGGGCAAATGAATAAAATACAATAATTAGATGTGAAAAGGAGTAAATAAATGGGAGGCAATGGTGCAGCACACAAATATGCCACTATGTCACTTGATAAAGACAAATAAGGTCGAAACGTTGTGTTTGGCTCAATAAATGAGTTAGTTATTCCAAATCCGTTTGTGCCCTGTGTTCCTTCAACTGCTACTTGCATTGGATTGATTACAGGTTATCGTTCAAACACAGGAGCACCAGTAATTGTATCATCTTTCATTATACTTTTTTTAGGTGTGCAGCATTTATGTCATATAGCAGCACACAAATAGACACAGTTCCTGTGTCTAAGAGATATAGAGAAAAAAAAGAAGGGTCGCAAACAGAACGAAACCAATAGTGAAAACAGTGCTATGGATAATGGCTTACAGCAGGGGAGCGCAAACTTTTGGAACTGCGCCCTCCTGCCTGCTCCCCCAGGTGCTTGCGCCCCCTTACTTTATTACCAGTGTCAAATGACGCCATGGGTGACATCACATGACCCTGTAGTCATAGCGACGGGCGTCAAATAACGCAGAAGGGCCATGTGATGTCACGTCACATGGCCCCGCAGCGTCATTGGATGCTGCGTTGCCATGGCAATGCGACACAACAAGGCTTCTGAATCATGGTAAGTTGGTTACAGAGGCCTCACGCGATCCCCCGGCATTTAATTTAAATGCCTTTGGGGAGAGTGCGGGGCCTCTGCAACCACCCGTGCCCCCCTATAATGAATCCTGTGCCCCCCAGTTTGCGCACCCCTGGCTTACACTACACAGTATTGAATAAGAGACCACTGAGTCTCCACTAGTGCTCTAACCACAATAGCTGGGCAAACTCAATGACGTTCCATGTAATCTTGAATGAAATAAGAGCTGTTTTTGTTGCTGTGCTTTTCTGGTTCCCTGCGTCCATCCGGATCAACAAGGAACTCCTTATCTACACTATGCAGTAGATGGTAAAATGGGGGCTGTAATGTATCCACTGGTCAGTGGAAGAAAATCTGGATGCTTGAAATACGGAAGAAAATGCAATAGTGTAATACTGTATAAATGATTATATTGAATGATCAGGTGTACACTCACAAACATAAATTGGTTCAGGCAGTGTGATGGTTAGGGATGTCCTGGCTTATAAACTCTCCTGGTACCAGGTAGAGTCTTAGGTTTGTGCCCACAGAAAGGAGTGAAAGTCTGTAGTAGTCCTTCTTTCTCTGTACTTTCCTTGTGCTCTGCTGTGTTTCTGCTTCCTGGTTCCTGGATCTGATGTTGTGACGTCGTGCTGTCATGACGTCACCTGCAATAGCACTATCCAAGCTGGAACTCAGTCAAAGCAGCATGCACTGAAAGGC
This sequence comes from Ascaphus truei, assembly GCF_040206685.1. NCBI lineage: Eukaryota > Metazoa > Chordata > Amphibia > Anura > Ascaphidae > Ascaphus > Ascaphus truei. The sequence continues at coordinate 27,004,062 of NC_134484.1, read as the reverse complement.
AAATGGAGTCTGGAACAAGAAAAAAATACCGTGTATATAGCGCTAAAAGTGAATGCAATTAACCATATAGTGTGGTGATATAGAGTGATTCTACACTACAAAATATATATAAACATAGGCTGCCAGATAATACTAACTCCAAGACACAGTTAGTGAACAAACCAAAAAATAAACAATACAGACCGGCGCCGCAATAGTCCAAAGGGAACAATAAAGTCCAATGGTGTAAATGTCTCTTGTGATGGATATCTGTTGATATGATGGGATATTCCAGCCTTCTTCAAGACATTACTCCATGTACATAATCAGAAAAAGAGACAAAGAAAACACATCATAGTGCAACAATATAGATGTTAACATGCAATACAAACAAAACAAGACAAACACTACATAAAACAAGTAAGGCTGACTATATTAAAATGGTAGTTTATTACACAAATATAGACGAGGCAGATGTGGGATCCGGTGTTTTAAAACCAGAATCCTACTTACAGGACTGTAACAGATCATAGGCAGAGGATAGGATGTATGTTGTCCGGTTGCAGCTCCGTCCGAGCACGTGACCTCCCAGGATCTCTCTCACTCTGCGACCGGAAGTTCGTCACTCCAAGCGACTGTGGAGCTCTCCAGGGGCTGCCAATCTACCTCCCACCTGAAACACCTCACGGGGGGCGGGTGGAAGCGCCGATAATCTCCTCTCCAAGCTATTTCTGTGACAAACGTTCAGCAAGTCCTCTGCCACACTGCACAATAAAACTTCTGACAAACGGCCCAACGCATTTCAGGGGACCCCTGAAGAAGTGCGCATGCGCACGAAACGCGTTGGGCCGTTTCTCAGAAGTTTTTTTGGAGTGACGAACTTTCGGTCGCAGAGTGAGAGAGATCCTGGGAGGTCACGTGCTCGGACGGAGCTGCAACCGGACAACATACATCCTATCCTCTGCCTATGATCTGTGGCAGTCCTGTAAGTAGGATTCTGGTTTTAAAACACCGGATCCCACATCTGCCTCGTCTATATTTGTGTAATAAAATACCATTTTAATATTGTCAGCCTTACTTGTTTTATGTAGTGTTTGTCTTGTTTTGTTTGTCCTGCATGTTAACATCTATATTGTTGCACTATGATGTGTTTTCTTTGTCTCTTTTTCTGATTATGTACATGGAGTAATGTCTTGAAGAAGGCTGGAATATCCCATCATATCAACAGATATCCATCACTAGAGACATTTACACCATTGGACTTTATTGTTCCCTTTGGACTATTGCGGCGCCGGTCTGTATTGTTTATTAAATGGAGACTGGAGTTGTACAGGCTATCTGGAGGATGGACAGACCCTCTGACACCTGGCACACTCCAATCCTATACCTTTCGTTCTGAGGTAGAACTGTCTGAGAGATTATAATCCCTGAGGAAGTTCTACTACAGAACAAAATGCGTAGGATTGGAGTGTGCCAGGAGTCAGAGGGTCTGTTCATCCTACAGAGAGTTCTTCTTCTTCTTCTTCTTCTTCTTCTTCTTCTTCTTCTTCTTCCTCTTCCTCCTCCTCCTCCTCCGTCAAATTTGAGTGTCAAATGGTACACCCCCTAATCCCTTTGGGCGGTGTACAATGTGACCGTTTTTTTTGGGGGAAAAAAGGAAAGCTATGATTCCCTTCCTTTAAGATGATGTAATCAAAAACATAAATGGTTGCCATCACATGTTACTCCAATCAATCGGATTGGAAGATATACCACGTTTAGGCATCACATGGTACACCCGCAACCTGATTGGTTGTAGTAAACCATGTGACAGCTTCCATTTTTTAAAGGGTGTGACATCATCTTAAAGGGATGATGTGACATCCTTTTAAAAAAATGGCTAACTTCACATGGTACTTCAACCAATCGGATGACTCCCAATCCCTTAAAGATGAGGTGCACACTTTTTGCTCTATCTGTATATGAGCCAATTAGACTGTGGAACAGCTCTATGCTTTCCAACGTACTGAAGGATACAACATTTTCACTCATTGCAATCCAACAGCCTTTGGATGCCACCAGGCATCTGGAATTGCGACCATGTGATCAGTTGGGTAGCAATCCCAAGGTCCCTGGCCTTTTAGATTCTATTTACCGCTTTGATGAAGCGGTGAACGTTATCTCCCCCTGGAATAGGAAGAAAAATAGCAATATTTCCCAGAACGTTATAAAGTTCCCAGAGGGGCTGTCTCTAATTACCTACAGAGATCCCCATAAGAGTAGCATATGGGTTAAGGGAACTGATCAGCATACGAATATGTAGCTCAGCCCTGACACCAACAAATTCAAGCTATAGTCTAACATTGCAATTTTGGGGAGTTTTTTCATGGTTAATACATGTATATGTTAAAATTGTTAAGGGGAAATAGAAACCCCCCAAGTGTAAATATGCAGACTGCACTCGCTTGCAAGTGTTCATGCATTACAATAATGATGAATCAATAATTATGTAGCTACATTCAAACTTGGAAAATGTAAAAAAAGAAAGAAAATAATCATAACTAAGGGAACAGAAGCTATTTCTTAAAAAAACAAAAATGTGACAGACATTTCAAGTTGGCACAAACACATTTTACCCTGACTCCAGATATTAATGTAATACGTCTCTGGTAAGAGAAATATAGTAATAATGATAGACAGATTAATTTGATTAATGAAAAGAATGTGACGAAGTGAACAAAATAATCTATAAAATATCATATTTTCAATTATAGTAGCTGCAGAAAGAAATAAGTTAAATACTAAAAGGAAATTTAGGGGAAAAAATATATATTTGTGACATTTTAGAAGGCAATTCACAGATGGGATTGTAGATATTGTATTATTTTGTTCGAAAAAAGCAATAAGGAAAGGTCATGAAATGCTACTGTAGTCACTGTACTTATTTTAGTGAATCAATAAGTAATAAGCGTGATGTTGTAAGTAAAGTACAGATGACCAAGAAAGATGGCGATTGGGCAGTTTGTTCATCCAGGCAGTGATCCCTCCCATTATACTCAGGGACAATTAAGTAATTTCCCATGTTGCTGCATGAATGGAAGTGCACAAGAAAAATAGAAATAAAGATGTAGCCACAGTTATTGCAGCCACTGAAGTGTTAGAAGATCATGGATAACCCTTTTTTTTTTTTGGAGCCATTGTGAAATATCCATTATTGATTTCGTGGCAAACTTGATTAGCGGGTACAATCAAGTTAGCAAAATCTGTACATGCAACCATTGCATACAGCGTATATATCTATATGTTTATATGTCTGCTTTTTTTTTCCAAAAAGATTTAGCAGATGTTATTGCACCCTTAATTGATGTTTTTGCTCTGGTCACAGCAAAATAGGAAAGGATTTTTGAGAAAATGCCCAATGTTGGTGTGATGCAAGGATGTGTCAGTGTTGGGGAATATTTTCCTTAATGAACCAAGCTGTGATAGAAGAAGTACTGGTTACTAGAGATGGGTGAATTTTTTTGGCGGATCAGTCGGTTCCTTTGGTCTGTGGATTTCAAAGGATTAGTCTGAAAGAAGGCGATTCACTGATTTTTTTGATTGCTATTACCAATACACTCCACGGATTCCGCAACCCGTGGATGGCTTCTACAAATCCATCAATGGATTGTATCCAATAGCGTATTTTGATGAATCCATGCAGATTATAAAGCCCAAACCCGTCCACGGATTTTAAATCGCAAAACAAATTTTAGGGGAAAATTCGAGAAAATCTGGGAAACAGATTTGGACGGATTCGACCATCTCTACTGGTTATGCAAAAATGCATGTGGTTAGATTGATAAGTCTGCCTAGGAATCAACAATTGTTGTCTCTCGCTTAAGATCCAAATGCTACCAGGCCGAAGGACAATACATCCTCTGTGGGATGGGGGCCTTTGATTTTTTGTGTTTTCCATATTTGGGTGTTGAGGTCTTACTTGATGTGATTGCTTCATCTGCATGTGAACTAGTCTCTTTCCCACTTTAGCCAGGTATATTGTTCAAGCTTTCATATTACGAATGAATTCATATTACGGAAGAGCAAACCCTCTTGGCCCATTACCCACGGTCTCTAGAGGCAACTGGCTGGGCTTCACCTTTATTAATGAAGGCCAGCTATCTATGACCATCACAAAAATATATAACCAAAAACCAAATAGATCATGTGAATTTTGCGATTCAACATAAGATAGACAAATTATGACATCTTGTATTAGAATGTACGTGTGGGTTCATTAAGTTTTCAAATGTTCTTCCAGCTACAGTAATTGTTTTGTTTTATTTACACCTCTATAAGATATGCATACCATAACAATATACTCTCAAAATTTCTATCTATCTATCTATCTATCTATCTATCTATCTATCTGTCTGTCTGTCTGTCTGTCTGTCTGTCTGTCTGTCTGTCTGTCTGTCTGTCTGTCTGTCTGGTGTCTGTCTGTCTGTGTCTGTCTGTCTGTCTGTCTGTCTGTCTATCTATCTATCTATCTATCTATCTATCTATCTATCTATCTATCTATCTATCTATCTATCTATCTATCTATCTATCTATCTATCTATCTATCTATCTATCTATCTGTCTATCTATCTGTCTATCTATCTCTCTATCTCTCTGTCTATCTCTATGTCTATCTCTCTGTCTTTCTCTCTGTCTATCTCTCTGTCTATCTCTCTGTCTATCTCTCTGTCTATCTGTCTATCTCTCTCTCTCTGTCTATCTCTCTCTCTCTGTCTATCTCTCTCTCTCTGTCTATCTCTCTCTGTCTATCTCTATCTGTCTATCTCTCTTTCTGTCTATCTATCTAAAGCTCTTTTAGGTAATACTTGTATTCAATTCAAGCCTTTATTAGTCTTTGCCAAGCACATTTTTTTCATACAGTATGTTGAATATATCTGCAGTATTATATAAAAAGTTTTCTTTATCTCATTATGATATGAATGGAATGTACTGTAACCTTTCCCTAAATAATGCTATTTCTCCATTTCATCTCTCCTACAAGTGTTAGAAATGTAATTGGTTAAAAATAACTTACCAAGGCCAATTTTATTGCAAAACCACCATTTGTAGATGTTGACACTTTGCCCCCATTAGTTAATGAGCAGAAACAAAATGCGTATACTCTAGATATAGAATAATTTTCTATAGCATGTTTGTTAGTGCTTTAAATCATCTTATGTAAATTAGGATGCAAATTAAAATTAAATTATAAATCTCATCATTCCCAATGTTTTTGATGTGTTTTGCTCATCAGTGGTTGAGGTTACAATAGGATTATTTTATGAGTATTATATATTCTACCTCATCACAGAATTACTACAGTATGCGAGATTTAGGATTTCGTGGAATTGGGATTAAATGACATTATAGTATTTTAAGTGTAAAAAGGTTTTTGAATAACCCTTCTACATAAAAATATCTAAGGTAAAAAGCATCCATGCAAATCTTCTTCTTGCCGTCTCTCTCTCTCACTACTCCACTTTGTTGCTGCTGGGGATATCTCTCTTAATCCTGACTTGGCCATATACACACCTGTCTCATCGACACCTCATTGTCTCCTCCTTCCTCCTCACTAAGGGTGTTAACCCATCCAATTTAATACCTATTCATTGTCTCCTTTCCTCTTCCCGTCTACTGTACCTTCTGGAATTCCCCCTGTCTGACTAACAAGGCTCTGACTGAAGATGGTCTCTTCTGCTATCATGCTCTTCATCTCTTTGCTCTAACAGAAACCTGTCTCTCACAACATGACTCTGCTGTCGAGGCTGCTGTCTCCTATGGTGGTCTCTCTCTCACATGCTATGCCGGGGTGTAGAGATAGCTCTCCTCCTCTTCTTCCACTGTCAATATCAGCTCCACACGTACTGTACTGTATGCCTCCAGATTTTCTACCCTCTCTCTCTGCAGTTGGCAGTAATCTACTAGTTACATAACTCTATATATTCTACCTCCACCTTCCTTTCTGACTTTGAATGCTTAATTTCCTTCTTTCTCTTCCTCTGATTCTCCTATCTTTAACTATCATATTGAGCTTTGGCTTCTACCAATGGACCGATACCAGGACTAACAAAGATTTGACATGGTCTTTATTAGAAATTGTTCCCTTTCTGATTTCTCTTGACCCTTCTTCTACTCTGTGACTGTCACCTCCTTTCATTCACCCTCCTTCTACCTGCTCTTGAGACCTTCACTCCATTGGCTTCTCTGCTCTGGCATCTACCTTGAATGATAACCTCTATTCTCTCTCTCCTTCCTCTTAACCTGGCAATTTTATCAACTCTTACAACTCTACCCTGTCCTCCTCACTTGATCTATATAACCCTCTTTGGCTCTCCCCAGCTTAAAGACAAACCTTAAAACTCACCTTTTAAATGAAGCATTATAATAGACTTGTGACGGTTCAGGGGATTCCTTCCCCTTCTTTCTCTCCCTCTGTCCCTTCCCTTGCCAATCTCCCTTCGCTTACCCACACCTGTCCCGCTCCGTCTACCTCTCATACTGCCCCATTGCCTCAGCGCATGCCCTGCAAGTCTCGCACACCCGCGCGGTCCCGAGCCCCTGCGGCAACGCTCCGCACTCCCAGACACTCGCAATGCCCGCTGCCATTCCCTCAGCTCCGGTAACATTCCCTCACCTCCGCTGGGGTGCCCGCAGCGCGGCGCTCCGCACGTCTTGTGATGCAGCCTGTGCGCGCGCACCCTCATCTTACAGAGGGCGAGCGCACACGCTCCTCTTCTAAGGCCTGTCACTCTCCTGACTCCTCCTCCCATTCCCTGCAAGTCATCTCTCTGTCTGATCCCTCTGTCTCCTCCTCTTCTCTCCCTGACCTATCCTTGTTGTCTCCCACTTCTCTCTCTGCTCCTCCCCTCTCTCCTATTGGTGTGTCTTCCTTTATAATCCCTGCCTGTCCTCTCTATCATCGCTCTGCATAGTTCCTGTTTCCCTGTGTGTGCAGTCCTATGCTTTGCTCCCTCTGTCTTCCTGCGTGTACCTGCTCCTGTGTTACTTTGGATTTCCCTGGCTTTGACCCCTGCTTGTCCTGGACTACTCTGCTCTCTGTAACCCTTGAACTTGCTACGAACTCTACTTTGCTGACCTCCGAAATCCTTGGACTTGGCTTATGAACTTCGACTATTCTGCTCTCTGTACCCCTGGACTTTGGCACATGGACACGACCATTCTTACATTTAACCCTACAAGACGTTGCAAGTATCCTAACCACTTTTCCAACAGGCCCAGCAATGCTATACCACACTCCGGGCTTGCTCCCACTGCTGTGGGTGTGTGGTGTAATACTGTTCCCACCTCAGTATTGGGATCTTGCCAGGTCTGCGGGCATATAGGCGTGACAAGACTAGAGTCATGGCTGCTGTCCAACAGCCACAGTCACTCCACCAACCATAGAGTGTCCAACCACTGCCATCTACTGCACTTTCTTCCTCACTTGCTGTCTCCCAACATAATATTCAGATTGTAAAGTGTAGATTTGTAAACTGTGGGCACTCAATAAATAAATATATACATACTACACCTTCAAATACTTATTGGGCAAGCTACACCCGTATCTGAACAATCTCCTCGCTCCAACAACACTTAGCACTTATCACCTGAGATCGGACTCTGAGGCACTGTGTACGGTCCCAATTTTCAACAAAATTTCCGTCCGCTTGTCCTCTTGCCGTGCACCCCACACCTGGAACAATCTACCTGAAACTCTCAAAGCTGCGACCAGTCTAAGTTCTTTCAAAACTAAAGTTGTCTCACATTTTAATCTGGTCTGTAACTGTTACATATGCCTAAAATTTTTTTTTTTTATCTTTAACTGTTCATGCAATGTCTTTATACATAATGTATAACCCTGTTAACCTAATGCAACTCTGTATCTGTCCTTATAACTCTATGCCCAGGACATACTTGAAAATGAGAGGTAAGTCTAAATGTACTATTTCCTAGTAAAGAGAACGTAGAATGATCCAGGGCAACTTCGGATTTCTTTAGAAAAATGTATTCAGCACAAAACACAACGTTTCATCCCTCCTACGGGACTTTATCAGGTGACTGGCAAGGAGGAATGAAACGTTGTGTTTTGTGCTGAATACATTTTTCTAAAGAAATCCGAAGTTGCCCTGGGTCATTCTACTTTCTCCATTGCTGGATGTTCCAGGCAGATATCCCTGAACCAGGAGCACCGGTCTCAGCAAGTATCTTATTTGTTCATTGTGGTGTGCAGCTTCTCTTGTTATACTACTTCCTGGTAATCCATTTTATAAATAAATAAATACTGTATGCATACATACATACTATTATAAAAATGCTTTGAAGACAGAATGAGAGTTACTTGTACTAGAGTCCTAAGTGCTACATATATCCCCCCCAAAGCACCGGTGTCAACTCCTTGTGACCTTGGGCAAGTACAGTATCTCCCTGTGATACATAGATTTGTAAACGGGGTAGGGACTGTATATTGAAACAACACGTGGAGAGACACCTGTCTACAGAAAGGAGCACACCTGGGATTTATGCTAAACCGAGTCATTAAAATATACTTGGCATATCCTATTAGCAGATATCCAGATATCTCAAGTGTGCTCCTTTGTGAGCACATGTGTCTCTCCACGTGGTGTTACAAGGTTTGTTTGAGGGACTATAAATAGCACTTGGGACTCTAATAAATAAGGACTCTTCTTCTCTCCTCCCCCTCCCACACTCTCTCCTTTCCCCCTTTTCCGCCATATCCCAGGGTCTGGAGAGAGCTAATACTATTCTTAGATAAGACAAGTGTAATGTGAGTCAGTCGTAACTTAACATGGTGCTAAGCCTATTCTGATGCGATAACTAATTACTATTGTTTTTCCATATATTTAACTTTGTGGATTTAAGTTAACCTCAGGTAACATAATGTCGTTACTGATTTTGATAACATGATATTATGAGCACTGACTGTGTATTAATATGTATTACATTAGCACTTTCTGTTCCTTTATTTGTATCTATCACCTTGTTTTTATCTACATTTTTAGTCAAGTAACTGACACATTACTTACAACCTGGCCAAGATCAACTTTGGCCATGGTTGCCAGCACCCGAGGGGTTACATATTTGAAGCAAATATTATGTCATCTAGCCCTGCCCCTCTGTATGACAGGTACTTTAGGAGCTCTATAGGAGTTCCTCCTCTCCCCTTGACAAAGCGCGTCGGGTCTACATGTGCTGATGTCATCAGTCTGCACATAGTCCCTTCGGTGATAGCACACGCCGAAGCTGCTTGTGGCTCACACGTTTCTTCTCCACTGTGTACCTCCAGTTTGCTCAGGTCCATCTTATTCTAGTTAAGGACTCTCACGTCTCCTCTCCCTGATTGACTAGACACCCCACTCCCTTTGGCTGCTAAACAGCATTCCCTCCCCCTCAACCTTCAGGGTGTCCTAGGACCCAGTACCTAGAGGGTTTTTTCCTCTTCTCTACCTTCCTGACAAATGGTTATTTCTTTTCCCAGCAGCAGCATTGAGAGTGAAGTATGGGAGTGAAGGAGTGGAGGAGAGGTCTGATAGTATGGACACATCGGTCCTTATTCTCTTAATTTGACCATGCTATACTAATTGTCAGGGTTGTGCTTATAGGAGACTTACTATATTATATATTCTGTACCTGATGACAGATCACCTTTAAGAGACCTAAACTAGGGTCATGTAAAAGAATATGCGACAAAGCTCTACTTGATATTTGCTTTAGAACAGTGTGGGGAGAGGCCACTTATTTGTTAGTGAGCCCAAATTACATTAACGTTTTTAGGCGGAGCAGCAGTCTCTAGGATGGACCACTGAAGAGGTTTCATTATCTATTTCACTATTTAATACTGTTTTATTACTATATTTGTGTAACCTTTGTTACTTATATGTATTTTGTGCGCCTTTATTTTATGAGCGTTCCTATTAAAGGTTAATTTTTATTTTCACCCACTGGACTACACAATACCACTGCTTTTCCTTCCTCTCAGTAATACCCTTGGTTATTTTCCATAGCTACCACTATCATATTGGCCTATTTTATGGGCAATTAGATCCCATTACTGCTATGTCTATAGCAATCACAGTGGCCTCTCTAGTGGTTGTGTTAATGGACTTTCCCTTGGACAGGCTGCTTCATCTCCTTGTGCTATAAGCACAACAATTAGATTGTAAATATTATTGGGGAGGGGCTTATTGTGCCTGCAAAATACTATGCACAGTTCTGTATACAGTGTTGGCACTAAATTAAAAGAAACCAATAAGGGTGTAATCCTTTTTTCCAGCAACATGAAGTCTGCCTATTATAAGGCTTGAAACTATTGTAAATTTAGCCAAAGTCATTCTGTTTTTAATAATTAAGCTTAGTCAAAAATGCATCTTAGTTTGAGTCATGCCATTAAACACAGTTTCTAAATCAAAAAGAACCAAGATCTGTCACGTCTATTTATTTATAAATACCCCCTCTCACAAAAAAAATAAAATAACAATAGCTACTATAGCAACAACTAAATAGCAATAAAAAATAATAGCTGCTATAGCAACTACTAAATTGTGTGGGACTTTTGTGTGCTGAAGATACAAGAACATTTAAAAACAGGATATATTCATTTGTACTAAATGTATTTTTCAGATCTTTATAATCTATTTGGCAATTGTATTCTAAGTGGGCTGTATAAACAGTAATAGGTAAACTGGAAAATATTTCTATCTTACTGAAGTTTGCATGTACGATGTTTATTCATATATAAGGAGTCCAAACATTAGTCATTTCATATAGAGTAGATACACACAAAAAAAAATGAAAAACACCAGTGTATTCCAAACAAGAAAAAGAAACGAATGAACTAAAGTCCAAAAAAATACAAGCTACCTTGTTATACAGTTCGTGCTATGGCACAAATCGGGAATTCTACCTCAACCAATATGAACTGTATAGACAATGGAGTAAAGCCAGGTACACTTAGAAAATAATAGAGTTTCTTCAAAACATTACAGTATAATAAATAGAAAAAAATAAGTGTAGCAACATAATGTCAGCAAGCATAGCTTAAGAGTCTTCTGCACTCCTACAGTATGTGCTTTTAAAAGCAGAGATGTTACCCCACGAATGGACAGGCAAGCATGGTGTCACTAACAGAATATTTTAATATAATTATGGGAACCGTTTCTTCACTGTGATATTATGGGAGGCCCATGAAGCAACAATACAAGGAGACTTCATTTCCATCGTGTCCCATAAGAAAAAAAGTAAACTCAAAGCATATAATGAAATAATACACAAAATAAAGAACCTAGAGCAACAGCATAAAAACAATCCATCACAAAGATTATACAAATCCCTCTCAGCAGCGAGGCTGACATTTAGACAGATTCAATTAGAAGATACGGAGAGAGCATTAAAATGGACCAACCAGCGATATTATGATTAAGGTAATAAAGCGGATACATTGTTGGCAAATAAACTAAGAGGGATAAGAGTCCAATCACATATATCCACGATAAAACCAAAAACGGTCAAATACTACATACAGAGGCAGCGGCTGTTATTGTAACATTTCACGCGTTGTATACCTGGCATACCCATGTCATGGTGCGTGATTTCTTCAAACTGTACCACGTTAAAACACGTGTTGACTAGTGTTTTTATCAAGTACAGAAAATGTCATTTTAGTGTTGTCTACTATACCATCGAGAAACTCAAGTAGGCGATCGCGAGTTGTCTTAAAAATCTAATAGCAATTCAACCTGTCTTTTATTGCCATACAGTACTTCAAGTGTGTGTAATTGTAATTTGAAGATTAACGTTACAAGTTCATACTGTATAGTGAACATAGGAAAGAAGTAATTTCTGAGGCTCCTTAGCCATACACAAATCCTCTAACGGTAGAAGATTAAAAATATGAGCAAACACAACAAAAGTATTTTTAACAAATTAAATGTTGTATTTGTTCAGGATAATAAAGGAAAGAGATAGCTCTAGAATTCACTAAATTCTATTCGAAAATGTGTAATCTAGGCCTCTCCAGGAAGAACACCTCAAATATTGACGCAATCTCACAATATCTAGAGAATTTCAAATTACCCCAACGGACCCAAATGGAATACACATTTAATAAGAAAATCACACATCTTGAACTAGTGGAGGCAGTTAAAAAGCTAAAGGCAGCAAAATCCCCAGGCCCAGACAAACTCTCAAACATATATTACAAACAGTTTCTCCTGACCCTTGCACCATGTATGTTGGAGTTGTTTAACTCATTCTTGGAGGGAGAACAGATCCTAACACCCATGGCTGCAGCAAATTTAGCTATAATACATAAAGAAGGCCAGGGGGACCCGCTCCAATGTGGCAGTTATCGCCCCTTCTCTTTACTAAACACGGATCTTAAGAACTTTAGTAAAATTCTTGCAAACAGACTAAACCCAATCCTGTCTAGATTGATTCATATAGACCAGGTAGGGTTTGTCTTAGGTAGGCAGACCTCAGACAATACCCAGAAAATAATTGATATTATTGAACACGTGCGTAGCCTTGATGCGGAGAAGGCATTTGATAGAATACATTGACAATTTTTAGATAGAACAATGCAAAAATTAGGATTCGGGGGCCCATTTCTAGAAGGTGTTAGAGCCCTATATCAGAATTCTACAGCCTTTGTCATACTCCCGGGAAATGGCGGAGACCCAATAAAAATGAAAAACAGCACTAGACAGGGCTGCCCCCTGTCTCCCCTCCTCTTTGCACTGTCAATAGAACCCCTCGCCTCCAATATTTGAAACAACCCAGACATCCAAGGTACTGTATTACCATAGGTGACATACAGTAGATTACAAAATATCCCTATTGGCAGATGATATCCTATCTTTTTCAACCCCTAAATAACCCTACCCAACCACCAATCCGTAGTAACAGAATTTGGCAAAATCTCAGGCTATAAAATAAATGATGACAAATCAGAAGCCCTGACAAATCAGATTTTCTTTCTTTTTGTGATAGTCATTTTAAAAAAGAAATTCTATTAGTGTGTAAAAATTTTAAGGGTAGTATGAAAGAGCCGATCACGCATAAGCAGTATGAAAGATCCAATTGCGCATGCGCATGTAACGGGTTTTCCCCCACCCAATCGCAGATAGAGTGCATATGAGGGTTGAATCTATATGTTACCGGTGTGATGCGCATAACTGCAGGTTCACAGGAGGCCTAAGCCTCCACTGATGGGAACCTGGGGTGCTTCTCTGGAATGTTCTCTCGTCGGTCAGCGCCTCCACGTATATAGGATTCTAGGAGTGTAGAATGTACCCCACACAGGAACCCACCCAGAAACCACATACACCAGGGTTATGGCTAAAAGGTTTACTGAACGAGCAACACAACACAGAGTATCATACTATAACAGTGCAACATCATCAGTATACACAGCGATATATGCCACCCTCTGCCACTAGCTGGCAGCTATAACCTTGCCCCTAACTGGGCTATACCTTCATAGCCCCTACTGGGCTATACCCTTACACCCCCTTAGCAACCCCGTGTCCAGAGAGTCCAAGCCCACCCAAGTGTGTGAACAGGAATGTCACATGTGAGTAGCAAGGTAAAGTTGGTGCACGTGTGGAAGGCTGTAAATACCTGCCCAGGTGCTCCGGCACCTGGGTGTCTTCGCAAAGGGGTCTAACTGATCTGCTTGGTCCAGTGCTGATCTGTACCTCCGCGTTGGATGGGGTCCAGCCGGACATCCCACCGTAAGGACAGTCTCTTCACTCGCTATACCTCGTTCACTTTTGAAACTATGTATTTGTAGCCATGTATTTGTCATTATAACTCTGTGCCCAGGACATACTTGAAAACTCTCAATGTATTACTTCCTGGTAAACATTTTATACATATATAGTCAATTATTGGAATTAGTATCTCCTATGCAATTTGCTTTCTGTTCATGGTACTGAATAAATATGACTAAATCGTGCCCAGTTTGGTATTGGATTAAGATGTCAGCTTGTCAATATGCCAACCAAACATTAGATGGTAGTCAAGCTATATATTCAAATATTTAAAGGTGGTAACTGAGGCAAGTTTAGTGTTAGGGTTGGATTCATCAATAGCTCTATCATTGAAAGCTTTAGAATTTCACCCTTTTTTCTAAATGCCATACAGTAGTTACAGTTTGGTCAGTGTTTAAAAAACAAGGTTTTTTAAAGTAACGTAGCTGTCGACTTTTAGAAATCTGATTGGAGCACATATTTCCGGTTGGAGAGGCTGGCGCTGCATGCATGTACTAAATGATAATATCATCAGCATATATGGGCATGGAGGCTGTCTTTAAACTTTGAATAGTTGATTTATGAAGAAAGAAAAGAGTATGGACAATGAAAAAGTTCCTTGAGGAACCCTCAGGTAACATCTAGGTGGTAAGAGTTAGAGCCAGAGATAGATATTAAGATCCTCCTGATAAATTACAATGAAAAAGTTGGCGTATGGGGTAAAATTACAGAGCAGCTATTTTAACATGATAGGGTGGACAACCATATTGAAAGGACTTAAAATATATGAATATTGCACCACTCCACTTCCCATGTTCCATTCTGTACTGGATGTCATTCCATATTTTAAGAAGATGGTTACTGTGGAGGGATTTGGTTGAAAGCCAGAACGGAATTGACTAAGAAAATGTGATTTCATGTAATAGTTACTTTGTTGGGAACAAACAAATAGAATCTCATCCTCCTCCTCACAATATACTCCATCAAATACACTATTACAGTATGTCTATAACATTGGAGGTTTTAGGCATAATAGTGTATTAAAAACACTACCACTTTTCTAGGCTTTAGGGATTTGGCCAGATGACAAAATAAAGTTGATTAAGGAGGCAATTGGTTTAGCAATGACAGGGGCATTGAGACATAGGAACTTTGTTTGAAGCTAAACAACCACTATGGGCCTTACCGATTGCAGTGTTAGGAACTCCTTTACAATATCATCTTCTAAAATAGAGAGTAGTGGCACTCCAGTGGTCTTCAAAGTATACAAATATTTATTAAACAGAGATCGACGTTTCGATCCACACATGAATCTTTAGCAAAATCATCTTGATAAAGTTTCTTGTGTGGACAGAAAATCGATTTCTGTCCAATAAATATTTGAGTGCACCCTCTCTTGGACAACCTCATCTTCAGACATTGGGATGAATTGACATACACGAGAACAGATGGGAGGAGGTATAGAGGTGCACTCAGTCTGGTCTTCAGAATTTTGTTTATGATTGTGTCTTTATAATAAGGAAGTAGCCTGTCCCACAAAATATTCACTGAAGGTGTTGCCAATGACTGTGTGATTAGACAAAATAGCATAATCCTCTATGATTCTAGAAGGCTCCTGTATGTGAATGCAGAATATTACAGAATATCACAGAATATCACTACAACAAACCTGAGAATGCAGTAACATTGGCTACATCTGCATCAAAGCTCTAGGTGTGCACCGCTTACACTTTGGGAGAATCCCTGGTGACTATTTGGGTAAATTAAATTGTGTGCCAATATTGCACTAATTTTATTATTTTTCTTTGCACTAGTCATACATTCATTGTTACATTTGACACAACCACAACAGAAAATGTATACAACAGTGAAAAGGTGGTGGTATAGAACGGTGTTTCCCAACCCCAGTCCTCAGGGAACCCCAACAGGTCACATCTTAAGGATATCCCTGCTCCAGCACAGGTGGCTCAGTCAAAATGACTGAGCCGCTGATTGAACCACCTGTGCTGGAGCAGGGATATCCTTAAGACCTGACCTGTTGGGGTTCCCTGAGGATCGGAGTTGGGAAACACTGGTCTAGAGGAAACATTTGAAAATGTACTTATCGCATAAAGTGGGTACTAGAACTGCCAGGGATAGACCTAAATCTTGATATACAGTATATAGTCTATAAAAATAAAAAAAAGTACAGGGACAGCAGTACTCCAAAGTAAAGTGAACAAGAAAACTATTTTACTCACACAAAGTATATAAAAGTGTCAACGTTTTGATCCACACTCTAAGGATTATTCTAAGGACAATACCCCTATCGTTTGGGTCGAAACAGTGGCGATTTTATATATGTGAGTAATGCATAGTTTTTTGTACGCTTTATTTTGGCGTGTTGCTGCCTCTCTACTTTTTTTCTATAAAACAGAAAATAGCACTTGGTAGTATAAACCCTATGGTCCTTTGCATGAATTCATAGCCCCTCATTGTGTTATTTCCATACAGTGTTATATACTGTAAGTGCTGTTAATGCAAAGAGACATGAAAGTAGTTTGTAGCTTTTTCTTCTCAGGATATCTATTTTGTATTATATAGCATAATGCCTGGCGGTTAACTTTTCCAAAATATAAATGACAGTACAGATTGAGTTGTTATAATCGATTTTTCAATGTTTAAATGGTAATATTAGGGGATGAAAAATCAGAAGCAATAAAAAAAAAATATTTCTAAATAGTCTGCCTAGCCTTGTAATTACTTCCTCTAACTCCTTAGGATTTTGATGATTTCACTTAGAGGGAATCAATTTGGGTACTGTTAATGTGCGTTAAAAATGACTACAACACACAGACTTTTTATCATTTGAATTGTCAGGTAAATTATTATTAGTCTGCAGTGCAACAGTTCTTCAGGTAATTTCTATGTTGGCAGTTCTCCAGCAAATGACAGGAGATATTAATCATTTTGACTTTATTTGAAATTAGGGAACTGTTCTACTGTAGTCAGTGTATTTTACAGACAGTATTTCTGCAGATACAGATTCCACTGCTGATGCACTTCAAGAGTTTACACATTCTAAATGTATCTTTTGGTAACTTTTAGTGAAATCCAAATGATTGCTTTGCTTACACGCGTCTTAGCATTCTGTACACAGTAATATGTCAAAGGTTACCTCTCACTTCTATAACCTTACATACTGTACATTTTATACACATAGGTTGTGTTCCTTCTTGACCCTCTTAGCATCATCACAACCAAAATTCAAGTTACAAAGTCTTCTTCAACACTGGGCTAGGCCAAACAATCCACTGACTTTCTATCTTTTTCTTGAAGACTAGTCTTTAATGTATAATGCAGAGCGCCCTGCACTACAGTAACAATTTACAACCTCCGAAATTCTCAAACCATTGTCATTATTTTCCGCTACTCATTTTCTTTAGAAGCTACTTTGCAACTTGCCTTGAATGTTCAGTCATGGACACATGTTCCTTATAGACCACATCGTAACTTGATGTATCTCAGAGAAACTGACTTTAAAAATATAGGGTTATGTTTGGTATTCATACTGTAGTAGCATTTTCTTACCTCTATTATTGTGGCATCCATAACACTTATATCTTCTGATTCTCTCACATGCTACAGTTCCCACTTGTTTCCTAACTTCAAATGTAAGGATCAGAGACCTGGGTAAAGTAATGTACCTAATATTACAGGAATTCATGTTAAACAGATCAACTGGGACCTTACTTCTGTCAGCCAGACTTATAATGAGGGGTCCTGATGCTTTGGTTTGCCTTCTTTCCCCTTATTTCTCATCTATTAAGGTTTTACATGTCAGAATGATTTAAAAAAAGTAGGCTGTTTTACAGCTCATTCGAGTAATTGATCATAAAGTGAGCTAAAAAGAGCTGGCACAGCATAATTGAATAACAGTTTGCCCCTATGCATTCCCTAAAATGACATGACTGCCTTAAAATAAGTACCAAAAAATGCAATGATTGACATAACATTTACATCTTCGTAAATGTTTCTCATTATAGTGCCTGCTTCCTTATGATCTTTGACGCAGGGAGACTTTGAGATACGGAATTACCCTTGTGTCTCATATATTGCCACATGGGCGAACTGAAATGAAATGGCATGTTTTGCTGAAGGGTTAACGTTTATCATGCAGCTCCTCTGTGAATGTTTTCCAGGGTTTTGTTGAATTTCTGTAAGTTTAACTAAAAAAAAAAAAATAGGAATTTATATGGCAATCTGCCAAACATATTTGCTTTAATAATATGAGTGTTAATCACTAGACTACCCCAGAGAAATGTACACTGTGTCTCAATTAAACAGAATTTACCAAAATTGTGGGAATTCCTCATTGACTCTGCTAAAACCAGACATATAATTGGCAGTATATGCACTCTAAGTGTGGCAATGTTTGTTTTCTTTCATTAATATAATTGTGTCTGTTTGTACAGTATATACTGTGATGCTTTCCCACTTCAATGCTACAGCTGCAGCGGCCAGTTTTAGACCAATTGCCATGAAAATTCTGCACCCATCCAATGCTATGAAATTTCTGAAGCAATAGCCCATCGGATTAACACAATGGGGGTCCCTGCATTTCAATGGGATTCACACTGTGTGAATCCTACCAGGCAGCACGTCCCATTCAAACGCAGGCACCCCCCACTGTGTTAATCCTATGGGTCATTCCAGCCTTCTGTGGACCATCTCAAGAGTTACTGTGAGATACAGGTGCGCCGACGAGTATTCTAAAACTTGCTTTGCAAAATCTGGGGCAATCACCAACAAGACCCAGGTACATGCTGCAACATTTCAGTGACATTTCTGCAGACCGACTAATGGCCCATCAGATTAATACAGCAGGGGTCCCTGGCAGTCCCATTCAAACTGAATGGGACTGCCAGGGACCCCTGCTCTGTTAATCTGCAGAAATGTCACTGAAATGTTTGCAGCATGTACCCAACACATACATGGGTCTTGTTGGTGATAGCCCCAGATTTTTCAAGGCAAGTTTTAGAATACTCATCGGCGCACCTGTAGCCACAGATTTTCCAATGCAAGTGGTCTAAAACCGACAGTTGCATTTGTATTAATGGATTAATACTTTTGTTGTTAGGGTTATAGTATATTACTTTGTATTGCATAATGTTCCATTAAGTTGAGGTTTTTTTTAGAATTCTATCTCCATCTACAAATCATTATCATGAAACTTAGAAACTAGAGACATAATACAAAATAATAATGCAGCCAGAAACACATTTTAAAATCTATTTTCAGTGACTACGGGTGTGAGTCATATGCAGAGGTTTAAAAATGTGCATTATTCTCATTTTGTTATTATTCATTATTAATCTCATTGACAGTCAAGGACATTTGGTTGTGGGCATTTTGCCACGACCAAGTGAATGACGACATCTATCCGCAAGTGACCTCGCTGCCGGGACATCTCGACGCTAGCCGACTCGCCGCGAAGGTAAGTCTCTAACCTTAGCCCTTACCCCAAATCCCCTAATCTTAACCCCTAATACTAATTATAACCTTGATCCTAAGAACCTTAACCTCTAACCCTAAAACCTCTAACGTTAACCGCCTACCCTAACCACTAAACCTGCTAAAGTTAACCCCTATCCTAATCGTTAAAACCCCTAAAGTTTACCCCCTACCCATATACTTACCTTCTCCTAGGCGGAGGGTCTAGTGGCATAGCGGCTGCGGTTGAGGTTCCCTCTATGGCTAAATGCCGGCAAGAACTTGGTCGCGGCGAGACACTCAAGACCAAATGTCCCATTCAAATTTTTTGATGCTTAAAGTTTTGAAATAACATTGTGGACCAACCATCCATTGCAGCTATCCCCAGCACCAATCCTTCAGTGTAAACGCACAATGCTTGACACCTATACTACAGCATTTGAGATAGATAGATTTGTCATACTCAGTGCCAGATTTACCCAATTGGGGTCCTAGGTCAGGAACAAAGCACCCCTGTCTCCCACCCCAAAAATATTTTTTTCGTCACCCCCGTCACCGTTGCACCATTATTTGCAAAGAGCCCATACCAACATGCCAAACTCCGCCACCATCACCCGTATGGGTTTAAAATTAGGGTTTGAAGTCAGGGTTTAATTATAAGCTTCTGATAATGGCAGCCTGCAACAATTAAAAACCATGCACCAATTACGCCATCGACAAACGGTTAAATAATGTTCTCCCACTGGTGTGTTGTGTATATACTGCTGCAACGTACGTTATCAGCAGTAGTAATAATGTTGAATACATCTGTATGTTAAACATGTTTATATTATTCTAGTGTAGCACTGCCCCCCCCTCCCACGCTCACACCCCCCTTCTGGGAGATCTTGCCCGGGCTACAGGTCTGTGTGGTGCTTTGTACCTGTTTGGCTCCAGGAGAGATGAGCTTGTGCGATGTTGTGAGGAACAGGAGAGGCTTTTTGTGATCCTCAGGTTTTCCCATAGATGTCAGCACCTCCAGTCATAATAGGCTTCAGCAGTGCTGGAGGCAGTCCCTACCATGACAGTCTTTTCTCCTGTACCTCTTCCTAATAGACTGCGACTTAAGCAGAAGTATAAAAAAAGGGGTCTTTATTCAGGCAGTCACTGCAAGATGTCATTACAGCGTATGGCTTGTATTGGAGAATGGGTCCCAGACCCCTGGATGGTGTGGACCTCCTGGTAATATTGAGGCCTAGTGCTCTGCACAGATCTTGACTGCATCTCTCTACCCAGGAGGGATAGACCTTGACTCCGCTCCTTACCCCAGGAGGGGAAGGGCCGGACTGAAACAATTTAGACACTTCCTCTCAAAGGCTCAGAGGTGGAGGGCACAGGGTCTGCACCATGATTGGTTGTACACAGACTCCCATTCACCTCCACACCTGTCACTCAGAGAGGCACCATGAGGAGGGGTAAACCCACAGGATAGCCTGTCACTGTCTGTATCTATCAGAACTTATGTGATAGGAATGCAGAAAGATAGTCTGGACCAGCCATAGCTATACTTTTCCCCTTTGGTGAAATTCCCATGTCCTAACTAGGATCGAATTTGGGCACCATCCAGTAACCTGGAGCCTGCAATACATAAACAGGTTACAGCAGATGTCACAACATAACCATATACAGTATACAGACAATAGGGTCCCATACCATCCACTGCTTACAGCGATGATAATAGAACAATTCTTCCAACGGGAAGAAAAATAAAATCCCTACTTATAGTATTTGGGGTCGGGTTTCATAACTACCCACCAATCAAACATCTTGGTCCAGATGTAGTACACTTTTGGAGGACCAGGACACTGCCTAACTTCCACCCTATCCTTATAGATGCATGTACCCACTAACCATTCTTCCATGATGGAGCATATTTTAGACTCTGTTATATAGATTTTGTCTGAAGTCATAGACTTGAGATACTCCAAAACAGCCTGCTTGAGCCAATCATGACAGTTGTTTTCTATTTATTCCATGATCGGCTCAGGTACATATGGGAAATTATAGCCATGAGACTGACGGTACCAGTGTATTATGGCTCTATCAGCTCTACTGAATTTTAATATTTTGCGGCTAGCTCCTTAGCCAGTCAGCACCCAAAATTTTGGTTCACTAAGTACTACCTCCTGATAGAAAATGGAGGGTCCCTTAGGTACTCTTACCCCTAAATTGATTTCTCCCACCCTCTTACGAAAGGCTTCAGCTATTTCCTCAGGTGTCAATTGACCTTCCTCCCACCAGTGATCCACTATAGGACCATCTACCAGCAGTAGCCTTGTCCTGTTCATACTGACGGCGTAGCTCTGAAACATAGGGTCCCTCCACTTAAGGGGTTCCGCGGACTGATGTTATATGTGCGGACTACTAGACCTTGTGCCCATCTGGGAGGACACACCAGACATAGTTGACTGTTGGGATAATGATGATTCCCTAAACAATATTAATGACCCATGGGATCTAGCCTCTGGTATGCAACTAGACGCAGGTACTTCTCCCTCTGCCTCATCAGACCACCCATCCCTTCCCCCAAAGTCCCAATGCCTTAAATCCGTTAACAGACCAGGGGAAAGATCATCATTGGGGAATTTGGTCAATGCAAAGGTGGATGCAGGAGAGACCAAAACATTGGGACTACAGGCCAGGGGTCGAGACCTAGGATGGTCCCGGATAAATCGCTCAGTTTTGGGCTAACCCTTAGATGACATTATCGGGCTGGATGCAGGGGCTGGGGATGGGGCATGGGAAACTGGGGCCGGTGAACTGGGCCTATCAATGTCCATGACCAGTCCAGAGTTGGCAATTTTTGGTTTGCCACGACCCCTAGGGGATGCTTTAGGGGCAGTGCTAAAGGATCCACGGTTCTGATGACCTCTTCCCCGGAGCAGAGTCTTCTGTGGTGGGGTATGGGCAGTGGAAAACTGTCTGGCACTCACCCCAGGAAGTCCTGACTCTGGTTCCACAGCCGCCATCTTGACAACGTCACCAGGTCATGCTGAACTCGCGAGGCCGCCTGGCAAGCACAAGTTTGGTGACACGAGGCGATGGTGTCGTATCCGGCTGCGCTGGAAGTGCATCACCCCTTGCAAACCAAACATGGCTCTATCTGGCTCCTTGCCTGGGAAGGCCGCAGCAGACACTGTTGGACGGAAGACGATGGAGCCTCACCCATCCGGAGTTAGGGGACATCCTCCAGCTCCAAAGGTTCTGGCAGTTCTTTTACAGCACCGACGTCTTCCTCAGGCATGGGGCTCCTCCGGGGCTCCAGAAGCACCAAAGCCTTCTGGACAGACGTCGCTGGATCTGAACTCTGCCGTAGGATGCAGGTAGGTGAAGATCTATTCTTTACAAGTTTCTTGCATCTTGCTTCTTCTTTGGAAGAGGAGGGTAAGGACACCTCCTCCGGGCCGTGATGTCAGAGCATTGCGCACCCCCTGGCAGCAATTGGAATGGAACAGACTTGCTCTGTTGCCACCAGGGGAAGCGCACCCAACACCCCTGGGGCAGTCAACTCACCCTCTCTGGACACCGACACCGGTTCCGGTCCTGGAACCATCTGGAATTGGACCACTGGTACTGTCTCAGGCACAGGAACGCTGGCACCTGGGGTAGTTGAGAACAGGGCACAAGGGCCCACTGGTGGCTCTGCAAGGTATATATTGGCGCAGGCCGCATCCCACGCAGGTGAGCTTGTCGTAGGCTGAAATTGACACCGGCGACCACATGGGTCACATCGTATGGTGTGGAGGCCTGGTCTATCGGCTGGAACACAGCAGGAGTTGGTATAGGGCTGGCAGGCCGCATGTACAGGGCCCCCCAATGCTGGCACCGCATGGTGGGACTGGTGTCGACCCCTGGAATCTTGCAGTTGGGGCACACACACTGCAAGTGGTGTTGCCCGTATATAGTGACTACCAACTATCCCCCTCGCAAGTAGTAATTTTTCAGCTCAAACTCCGACATTTGTTTCTTCAGATGAGGTAGGATAACAGCAGCAGTTAAGCAAGGCAGCTCCTCTCTCTCTCTCAAAGCTCTGCAGAAGTAAAGTAAAGCAGGTTGTGGTTAATTTCACCCAGAGCAGGGCAGGGGCAGGGTGGATCAAGGGGTGACCTGACTCCAGCTGAGCCTGTCATAGTGATGGGCAGGGTCAACTTTTGCCGTTGAAGAGCTTGCGAATAAATTTTTGCAGAACTTGTAGTTTGCTTGCAAACCCATGCAGTCCTATGGTTCTGGCGGGAACTCCATTTTGTTTGCGCAGCACATGCGGTGTACTCCATTTTAGAGCACACAGCACAGTCAATAGAACAAAAGGTACACAGGGTCCCCCAGCTCCAACTGAAAGGGACCCTGTGACAGGGTGAATGAACGTCAATAGCAATATGCCTGGAAAACCTATGTTTAGGCTTGCAGTGCAGCAGTGATGAGGTTAAGTTGAGAAGGGCTGCTTAATTAGTCTGACCCCCAGCTGCATAATCAAGGTGTTAAAACCCCAGGCTGTATACACATGCAGGAGAGCTGGTGAGAAGACAGGACTGAAAATGCTGAAGAGATTACTGCTGTAAGGTCTGTGTTGCAAAGTACATGTGTGATGAACTGTCCGTCTCCTGCATACAAAAGAGAAGCTGCCTTATTTTTGTTTGTCTGCTAAAGAGAAGCTATTTTGTTCTGTCTGCTAAAAAGAAGCTATTTTGTTTTGTCAGCTATAAAAGAAGCTATTTCTTTTGTTTGCTGATGAGAAGCTATTTGTTTTTGGTGTGCTGTATGTTTTAAGGCTCAAATAAATAAGCCTTATCCAAAAAACCCGCGTGTGTAGTTGTATGTACCCTGCAACAGGCCTGTACCTATTTCGAATAGGATGAGGGGTACACGTCCCCTGGATGATTTCCCAGAGGGTGCACCCCCATAAGCATATTTCAGGTACCAGGGTCCCCAGCAACAACTGAAAGGGCCCTGTCCCTAATATTCTCTTTTAGGCAGCTTGAAGGGTTCACGCTCCCTGGATTTCCCGTTAGGGTGCACCCCAACCACTGGTCTGTATTTGATGAAGGTTTCACACTCCCTGGTATCATGCTGTCAGGGTACGCCCCAACTGTCTCTTTGTTCTGCTAAAGGGTTTCCACGCTCCCTGGTATCATGCCCTCAGGGTATGCCCCAACATAGTCTTTCTTTTGGTACGGGTCTGGTCTAGCCCCCTCCCTGGTGTCGAATCAGGGAGAGGCTCCCCGCTTTCTTAACTCTAATGGGTGCCCAGAGTCCCTGGTGAAGGATCAGGGGCCTTGCCCTGGACTCTTTTACTGACAGCTGCAATGTCCTTAAAAGCCATCCCTGTTGCTACATCTCAGCAGCGCCTCCATTTGACGCACTGCTTCCCCCCATCCCCCCTGGGAAATCTTGCCCTGGCTACAGGTCTGTGTGGTGCTTCATACCTGTTTGGCTCCAGGTCAGATGAGCTTCTGCAAAGTTGTGGGGAATAGGCAGGCTTTTGGTGATCCTCAGGTTCTTATCATAGGTGTCAGCGCCATCAGTCACAATAGGCACCAGCAGAGCTGGAGGCAGTCCCTACGATGACAGTTTTTTCTCCTATATCTCTGCTCAATAGACTGCAACTTAAGCAGAAGTATATAAAAAAGGGATCTTTATTCAGGTAGGCACTGCAGGATGTCATTATAGCGTATGCCTTGTATTGGAAAATGGGTCCCAGACCCCTGGATTCTGCGGGCCTCCTGGCAATATTGATCTGCACAGATCTTGACTGCATCTCTCTACCGCAGGAGGGAGAGACCTTGACTCCGCTCCTTACCCCAGGAGGGGAAGGGCCGGACTGAAACAATTTGGACACTTCCTCACTCAGAGAGGCAGCATGAGGAGGGATAAATCCACAGGATAGCCTGTCACTGTCTGGAGCTATCAGAATTTACATGACAGGAAGGCATAAAGATAGTCTGGACCAGCCATGGCTATACTAGTATTTATTCAACTCTAAAATAGCTACTCACTATATTTTTGTTAGTTCCTTAGCAGATAACTATGTATATGTAACAAACTGACAGATATTACCGCAGTCAAATCACTTGTTCAGATTTGAGAATAGAAGACAAACCAGTAATATGGCAAGAATAAAGCCTCTGGCGGTGCTAAAGGGCAAGTATAATATAAGAACACCAAAGAGAGAGGAAAAGCACTCAAATGTAAGATGGATTTTATTAAATACACAGAAAAAAAGTAAAACATAATTAAGAAAAAAAACGAAAACCACTAGACTCCTACTGTAAATACTAAATAATCTGCATAGTTCTAAGAATAATCACTGAAATGATATAAAGCAATTTAACAGACCACAAAAATGCCAAGATAAATTAAATACACGCAGGTACAGAAAAATTAATAAGCAAAATAAAGACTCAAACATACCAGGGAAAAAGTGGTTCCCCTAGGATGTGATAGACTGGCCGGTCAGTAAATGAATCTATCGCACACGATAAATGGTGGAACAAAACCATGCTCAAGCCCATATAAATGAAATAATGGGCAAATCTTGAAGGGCGATATCCCAGGTAGGTCAAAATTAAAGAAATATCAATGCCACTATGAGAGCAGAATTAATAGCCAAGAGTAACAAAGTCCAGAGCAAAGTATCAGCTACTGTAGGTAGCAATATAAGTCCTGTGGCATGCATAATAAACTGCTAGTATAGCAAAACAGTGAGAGCAGAAGTGATTGCCAGAAATAACAATGGCGATAGCGAGGTAGCGATACAAGTCCTGTAATATGTGTGATATGCTGCTAAGTAGCACAAGGCAATGTTGTTGGTAATGTAAGTGAAAATCCTGGTGTAGTCAGCAGAAAAAAGAGGGGTAATACTCATCAGT
Organism: Ascaphus truei; assembly: GCF_040206685.1. NCBI lineage: Eukaryota > Metazoa > Chordata > Amphibia > Anura > Ascaphidae > Ascaphus > Ascaphus truei. Next base: position 26,977,922 of record NC_134484.1, on the reverse strand, counting down.
TAAAGGATGCCTCTGGTGGAGTTAGTATAGGCGGCCAGGTACACGGCCGAGATGTACAAAGCTGAAAATAGCAGGAGCAGGCAATTCGGTCCGGTCAGTCGAGTGGGCAGACCGTTCTGTAAACATTAGCCTCCTGCATCCGTGGCTGGTCATAGCCCCGTAATGGGCAGTACCTAGGCCTTGGGCACCCCTCCTGTAACTACTAGGGAGTTGTTTACTGTAGCAAGGGCAAGGATTAACCATAACACTGTCTGCACTGGTACCAGGATGTATGTTTTAGGCAGAGGAGTTTAGTAGCCAAGGGGTACATGGCTACCCTTGTTATAAATTCCTTGGGTGAGTTAAAGGCTATGTAGCCTAGTGCCCCTTGCTATGGGTTTCCCAGCCCTGGCACATAAGTCCTGGTAAGTGCAGGCAGTGTTAGGGTTAAATCCTTCATGAGCCAGCATGAGTCCCGGAGCATACTACTATTTGAATCTGAATGTAGCCATAGCCAGGTGCAGGCTGTTGGCCGTTGAAAACATCATGCCTGGGGGGTGGTTATAGGTGGCCCCAACATGGGGTGATGCCTGTTCTACCCTCTGACCTGCCCAGTTTTGGGGCAGTGTCACTAACCACTTCCCCCATGTATATAAGATGTCTTTCCCAAACTGAGTGTGTGAGATTACAGGATGTCGCCTACTCCATAGTGAGTGAGGTAGTGCTACCTCATCCCATCAGGGACAAAGAGACCGCAAGATGCGAGGGATGGTGTTCATCTGTAGGGTGTGACGAAGTACCTACCTCTAATGCGTGGGAGATGGAATCTGCTGGCCTGCCAGCAAATGGTACAAAGTTTCCTGTCTCCTGGTGAGCCCATACAGCACCACCTACTGTACACCCATAACAGCCAGGTCTCCTTCAGAGGGGGGGGAGGTGTTATAGCTACAACTGGCCAAATAATGGCCAGGTAATGCAGGGAATATTAGTTATATAACAGTTAATGAAATAAGCTTTTAGTTGATAATACATTAAAAGAAATAAACTGCTAGAAAAGGGGTTGTAACTGGATGATTTTAAATATTTCAGCTTTGCTAATACTATTTGTAGGGGCAAAATGTTAAGAATTCATGTAGCTACTTACTTTTCCTAGCTGCACTTTATTCATGTGACATTAACTGAGTATAGACAGGAATGAGAGAGACTGAAACAATTAAATGTATTTGCTCTTCAATCTGTTCACATGCACACTAACTATATTTATTACGAAAGAAAAAGACCCTAATCTATACCATACCAGTGACGAAAGAGCATGTTTAAAATAAATTGCCATTATAATGTAAAACCATGTACGATAAAAAGGTCAGTTTCTGTTAGTTGAGGAGATATTTATTGTTGTCTTCAAGCATGAATGGTTGCTGCTGTAGAAGCTCATTATTCTCCGTTCTTTATGGTCGGGAAGAAAAGACAACACACAGATCTTGCATGCAGTGAAAGAATCTGGCCAAGGAACCATGGTTACTGATCTGTCTTAAGATTCAGTCGGATGTTCAATATTCAAAATCCAGGAAGGGCATTTAAATGACATTGCATGTGAATGACGGTTTTGTAAGTATCCTACTGCCATCGTAAACAGGTGTTGCTAGAAGAAAGATGGTTGGATATATCTGTCACTTTTGAATTCATGTTTGTATTCTACAAGTACTATGCAAAGCACACAATGCATCAATCTACTATAACATACTTTCAGGTTATGCGCATGGTTTGGGGGGGGAAAAAAGTATTTGATATACAGTATGCATTAACGTACTGTAGATGGTAAGCTCTTTAGAACAGGGCCTTCCTTTGCCTTGTGTTGTCATTTTCCTGTCGTACTTATCCCCATTGTTTGTTCATTATTTACCTTGTATTGTAAGCTCAGCGTAAACTGTGGCACTACATAAATACAATGATATATAGATATATTACCTACATTTATGGAACTGATTTTATGTAAACGTGTTGATAATTATTTAATTAAATAGAAACAATGAATTCATTAGAAATATTTAACCATTCTAACGATAGCATAGATTTTCATAAATGAAATTTGCATGTACATATATGTTAGCACGGCCTCTTTAGCACAAGGCTAATGCATTTACAAGGGCATTTCTTGCTTCTGGCGCGTTGTGTGTGTCCCATAGCAATATGCCAATAACGTCTGCTACAGGTACATCTGTAATTTATATGTTGGGTGTTTGGTGAAAAATGATGCGTTTTCCTTATGGCCATACTAAAAAAAAGTCCTTTATAAAACCAACATGGGAAAATCATGGGCAGCATACAGTATTCTGCATCATCTGGCAATACATTGGTTTCTTGGCTCAGTAAACACTAATGAAATCTAGTAATAATATGTTAAAGGTAAAAGAAAAGCTGAGCAAATGATTGAGATGCAGCATAAATTAGCTTTCTGATGTAATTATTTTAAAACCAGTGACTTCATATTTCTTATTTTATGAGAATGAATAAATGATCACAAATGTTTTATGAAGAAAATAATTTACTGGACAATTTAAATTTTTATCTTGAATAGCGAGCTCAAATTAAACAGTACAAATTCACCTCTCTGCAGTAAAATGTATTGATAGACTAAAGCCCTATCTGTGGCACTGAATCCGTTTCTCACGTCCACTCATAATATTTCACTGGAGTGACACCTGGTAACAGCTAGTATTTTGGAATAATAGTACAAGAAAATCTGCTCGATATTTCAGTACCATTTGAGTCACCATATGTTTCATGCATCATTTATGACAAATAATTCTAACAGTTTAGGCAATGTCAATAGAAAAAAAACGCTATTTTAATTACATATTTTTCTATTAGACTGCATATTAAAGTTAAACAGACATGCCTTCCATTATTCTTTAATTGCATGTCATCTTGTCTTTCTCTTAAGAAATTAGCTTTCTATCAGTTTCATTCAGACTAATGTTTCCTTAAAAGTTCTCTTTCAGCTATGACTTTAGTCATTTGCTGTTGCTGCATAAGAGGAATTCAGCAAATTACAGTGAAGTCTTACAGTATGTTTGAACTGTACCCACATATTCAATGCAAAGCAATTAGTGTCACAGTTGGAAGCAACAACGGAGACCCACATTTATCCACTCAATGTACCTAGAAAATCAGGCATTGGAGATGGAAATAATATCAGTAAAGATACTGTAGTAGAATTATGTTTTAATGCATCATTTATGCAGGGGCGGTTTTGGATGCCCCTCAGATCGGTTCCTTTTGGTCGGCGGATATTCGCGGATCCGTTTCAAAAATGCCGATTCGCCTTTTGCGGAGGATTTTTTTTTTTTAAACAGCGACAATCCATCTGCGGATTCCACAAATCCACTGACTGATTTTAAGAATCCAATCCGCGGATTCACAGATTGATGAATAAAGTCCACAGTCCTGGACAGAACGTGGCACAGTAGTCTTCTTTGTGCCACCCGTGGGGAACAGCTGGTGATGGTGCTGCGGTAACCCTTATCAATGCGCCATATGATATGCTTTAAAGAACTGCTATTCTGTACATGCAATACTTACCTTTTCCGTAATACAACAATTTTTAACACACTACACCATGAGAGTCGTGCGCTTGTCCTTCTTTTGTTTTTTATAGCCATGTGATGACGATCCATCTTTTCAGAAAGCAGCAGATTCTTATTGGTAACCTTTATCATAAGGTCGTGTTTAATTCAACATATATATACATACCTTTTGTGTGTATTACACGGGTCCCCTGTGACCTCTCTATCTATCTATCTATCTTATGTATTTGATTACACTATGATTGGTGCGCTGCTATATTCATCACTTTTTGTATGTTGTCTCCTTGTTGCAATTGTACTGTATGTCAGACACTCCATTTTCCCTCCCCGTGCAGTCTCTACTTACTACAATATCCTGCAAACAGCTGCTTTCTGATACTTAAGAAGCACAGATTCAAAGTAGCAGAATGACAGTAATGGTGTCCAAATATGCGCAAACCCCAAAGCTTATTAGGTCTTATGCAGTAGAAAAAAAAGCACTATGTTCCGGGGAGATAAAACCTCCTTTTGTCAGATCCATATCTATGTACAGTATACAGTGCATGCACGTCTTGATACAGATATGTCCTTTTTGTTTTTTTGGCTTTCCTCAACAAAAGTGCACACATCTCTTGGTTTGTTTTGAAGATATAATCAATATGCATCCCATTTAATTCTCGGCAACTCTTCGTGTTGTTATTCACACCTGTATTTAACAGATAAAAGACAAAAAAACAGGAATACAGATACAAGACAAAAAAAAAGGTATGTTTCCTTTTTTTCCTCATTTCAATTTATGAATTTTTATTTTAAGAATTTTTATCTGCGAATTTTTATCTGCGAATTTTGAGTGCCTAAATTTTGGATTATATAATCTATGTGGAATTTTGTTCTTTATAGTGAATCTAGTTTTAGCATTTGTTTTTTTAATATGAATGTATAAAAATGCATTATGGGTGCTGTGTTTTTGTTTATTCATTTCATTTTTTATGTACTTTGAGTGTGTTTTTAAACATACGATTGTTTTATTTATCTGTTTTTAAGTAACTCTTTCTGAGTCAGCTGTTAGTCTGTTATGTAGAAATTTTCATGTAGTATTATGAATGGATTTAAGATCAAATTACTGAGTATACAACCCTAAGGGCAACTTAAAGAATTGTGATTCACAACTATCACCATTATTGAAGATCAATAACTTATTGAATGGAATTTTTTAAGGGACATGATTGCCAGTTGTAAATTATCTAGCCATAAGACACGAATAAGGTATAGAATTATCATTTGCATGTGACTGTAAGCAAAGAGATTGAAATACTGTAGGGATATGTTAAGCAGTACAACAGTTATTGGTGTAAGAATAGCTTTTTCCAATTAGTAATAACGATTTGTCTAGGGTCTATATAATACGATAGGACCCATCCAGCTGTATTTTATGAGCCTGAGGAAGCCGTTGAATCGGCGAAACGCGTTGCTCTTTGTCTGTCTGTTTTTGACCCACGGAGGCTTACGCAGTCAGTGTGAGGCAGTTACGGTCGCAATTGAACTGAGCGTTCCCATCTTCCTGCATTCCGGACGCGGAGAGAGAGCCACCTGTGACAGAGCGCCTCACCTAGCCACGGTAGTGTGCCTGGGACTTGTTTTATGTGAGCGCTTTGTGAGATTTATACTTTAATAAATGTTTTGAACTGGGTGCCGACATCTTGCCTCCCTCACCTCACACTGTCACATTGAGGAGGAACCGGGTCGACTACGGGTAATACAGAGGGGATTCCCTGCTAAAACTCTGCTCGTGAGCGGATACCTGTATTAATTACCTGGTTATCGTTTTGGATGGGTTTCTAAACCCCACAGATACCACTCAATCATCTGTACTTACACTGGGCCGTGTAATTATTATATTTCCTATTCCCCCTTCCCTCTCTCTAAGGATTTTGATTGCTTTGTGAGTTTATATACTCCATAAATGTTTTAATTCTGTGCTGATACTTGCCTTACTCACCCTGTATTGCCATATTGAGGAGGAACCGGGCCGATCACGGGCATGACATAGGGGATTCCCTGCTGAGATCCTGCTCGTGAGTGAATACCAACCTGGTTAACGGTGTGGACAGGTGAAAAATCCCACAGATACCATTTAATCATCTGTACTTACACTGGGCCGTGTAAGTATTATATTATCATTTCTTTTTCCCCCCTCCTTCCCTCTAGAGGCATTCAAATTCGCAGAACAGGTGCTTGTCTGCTGATTCTACAGTCCAGAATGTCTTACAAAGACCCATTGTTATTTAAACTTGATCACTCTAAGCGTCATCAATTTTGAGTGTTGCCTTTTTTTTGTGTTGCAGTATTATTGTACAAAATTGAAAAATGTACACTTTTTTTTCACTTTGCTTTTCGGGCACACAGAGATGAAGAAAGTTTACAAGAGAGAGAGAGGGACATTTTTTGCAATATGTCAGGTGCTTCAAAGAGACCAAAAGATAGTTTTGCTTATCTGAACTTTTTAGCAATTAATGATCTAGCAAAGAAGAAAGCCACTGTATAAGAAATATATTACTATATTGTTCGCAATTATAAATTGCAGCAGAATTTAAAATCTAATTAACTATATGGGTATGTTTCTGTGAGCTGAATTCTCCTATCAATCCATTGCAGCAGAATGTAATATTAAATTAACTATTTGTGTATGTTTCTGTGAGCCGAGTAGGCAAACCCCTTCCTTAATTGTTAGTCAAATGCGATCAGAGTACTTGGGACCGGTTATCTTGGCTGTGAGCCATATGGCTGTGTGTCACATTTAAAGTGTCTGCAGAGTTAATTTTGGAGTTGAAATTGAAGGTGAAGATTAGAGGAAGATCTGGACTCTGCCCTAAAATATCAACATCAGCTTTGCAACTGTGAGCACTTGACTTTCTATATGCTGTGATTATTTATACGCTTCCTATCCTCCAATAATTGGGAAGTCTCTCCTCCTGCATCTCACTATGCCCTCCCTATTGCTTTTTTGTTTACTGTTTCCTCACTCCTTTGTGAACTCTGTCCTCTCCAACTTAATCACTCCCCACTGCACCATTATTTATATAACTCTCTCCAAGCAACTTCTTTACCACTCAATAAAAATCACCCACACAAATCTTCTATTCACATTCTCTGAATGCTGCTGGGGATCTCCCCTAAGCCTGAACCCAGACATACACACCCACAGTCACTCCTACCAACCATTGTGGCCAAGTACTGCCATCTACAGCATGTACTCCTTCACCTGATGTCACTGTAAGTCTCCCATTATACCACTTAGATTGTAAGCTCTTCGGGGAAGGGATTTCATTTCCTATTGTCTGAGTTTGCTGTGCTTATTGTATTATTGTATTTTCCCGTACTGTATTCTTTGTGAAGCACTGAGTATACTTTTGATGCTATATAAATAAAGACAAACAATACAATACTACAAAAATTTACCTGACCATAGATGGAAGAACACGGTTCGATGTATTTTGTCAAGTAATGATTGCTTTGTTCGCACAACGCTATGCCCAGGGATTAAACAGCATTATTGGCCATTGCTACCTGCATCTGCCGGTATGTTTGATCATGGCAAAAGGAGAAGGGTACGAGAAAGAAGCGGGACCGAGACTGAAACATTGAATAATTGTACTTCTCAATCTCGCAATGAGCCACCATCTGAGGAGCCACAATCTGAGTTTCAAGAGATTCAAGAGTATCAACATGAATGCCCCCCTCCCCCCCAAATATGCCTTTTGGGATCTGCTATCAGCAACAATCTCAACCTGATTATACCTCTATGGCTAATTCTGGCTGCCTGTCCCAGTATCATCTGTAAAGTTGACATGGTTTTTATGAAGGTAAATATAATATACAGTATAAAAGCATTGAAACAGGCACATTACAGTGTGAGTACTCGCATGCGCAGTCTGTTATACACATATGTATGTTGAGTACTTAAAGCATTGCTTTTATGTTTTCAGAAATTATCAATTAAGTTTTGCAAGGTTTCAAAAGAAGGTAAATATAATGTACAATATTGTATTAACATTTGTTCTCATGGACGTGAACACACACCCCTATAACCATTGGTACATGCGCACTATAGCATTAGTACACGCATGTGTGGCAATAGAGGGGTTAATCAGGCCATTAATTAAGACATTATACCTGGCTGATTAACCCTAATTCACATTGGGACTGAAGGGGTTAACTGTGTGCACCACACTGATATGTTTTCCCCTTCACCATCTTTCTCGTCCCCATTTTGCAGTCCATTCCTTGGCTGCAGTAATAGGAATGTAAACAAACTGTGCGAATTGGTTTTGAGACTCAAGAGGGAGCTGTGAGCGCTAAACCAAATGCTGATTGAAGACATGTGGCTATGTACAGTATGGGTGGCCAGGTTGAAAGTATAGGGATCACTAAGCTCTCGACCTCGCAATTGCAAGGTTAATTGAGTAAGGGGTCTGCGGACTAGCTGAAGTGGTTTCTGTCAAAATGGATCCGTTACCTTGTTAGCTTCATAACTTGAAATAGGGAAAGTCAATTGATGTGGGAATGGGGTTAAAACACAAACCCACATCATAGCCCGTTCAATTAAAGAAGCTAACTCACGAACGGAATAAGCTAACACTCTAATTTTTGGAGTGCAGTAAGGAATAAAGAAATCATACACATACTGTACATATAAAATTTATAGTAGTGGCACAAGCAGAACATAGTGTTTTAATAAACTGTGTTATACTGTTGGTTTTAAATGTGAAGGCAGGGAAACTTTTTTCTGCAAACCCGGGAAAAATCCTTTGGCATCTAAATATGCTAAGGGTGAATGAACTGAGGGTTTTTTTCAATTCCGTACTTCAAAGAGCCCCTGCAGAGAGGGTGCCTCAATGTCTATGAGAAGTCCAGAGTTGAAAAGCCTCAGCAATCCTAGGTGTTAGGAGTGCCAGATACCGGTGTAAAGTATGCGTACTTCACACTTGGTGGCCAAACCCCAGACTCAGTGTCGCTAGGTAAGGGGCTGACCCTTGTATACTAAGGAGCTCAGGTGTGAAGTTGGCACATGCTCCGTGCAAACCAGGAGGCAGCCGCTGCCCTTTCTGCGAAGTACTGGCAAGTCGGGGATAGGTGGGGAAAATATTCCCACGGGTGGGATTGGGTGCATATGTTAAGTATAGGACCCTGAACCCTATAGAAATGCATGCAGCCCAGTCCCAGAGAGATTCACCAGATTCACCTGATTTGACCAAGTTCCAGCGTCTGCAGTTCCGGAGTGTGAGGGGTTAATAATATCATAACAAAGGACCACCCCCGTCTTCTGGAATTCGTTAGAACTAAGGGTTCCCAAACAAACCCTGTAAGGACTGAACAAACTTTTTCCTGTTGGCTGAGATATCAGGCTGGCAAGTTGCGCCCCATAGCCAGGAACTGCTACACGGATCGTTTTGTGCACCCACTTGCATGCGTGCAGGGGTGCCCAGAGTCTTTGTTTCATTCCAAGGACATTTGTTTTAATTTCCCCATCCCAGTAAGTGTTTAATTGAATGTATATTGTGAAGATTTGTGTGTCTGCCTGAAAAGAAATAAATTACGATTTATTTTACCCAACTTGTGTGCTCAGGGCAGAATCCCGGTATTAATATGTAGATAAGACCTGGTCTACTATGACAGCATGCACACCTTTCCTATACATGACCCCTATACAGTCGTTAAATCAGTGTCTTTTTTTTAGTCAGGACTGAACACGTCAAATTGACAGCAATAAGACAATGAAGATGATTCAAAATCACTACTTTGTAAATTTACTTACTTTTTAAAGTTTTTTTTACACTTTTATAAACTTATACTGTACTGTATGTGATAGATACTACTTTATCATATTATCACTATCTTTCACTATTATCACTATTACCACTATCGACTTTAATAAAATTTCACACTGAAATGTTTCATGCTTTGCATTCAAGGTAACATACAGTGCATTAAATGAGCTGTTTCCCGAACTCTATCTTGACCCACCCGCATGGTCTCACGCAGTGATCCCTTTGTGTTCATTTTCACACTGATCCGATCATCAAGAGGACAATTTACTGAAACTGTAGACTGGCAGGTAACATTTTGAACGTTTGTTGAATGCATGCTAAAATTATGTACAGTCATTGAGCCACCTGCGCTGAAGCTGTGATATCATGAAAATCTGACTGGTTGGGGGGGTTTCAGCACAGCCAGCAGAGAATGCATTCTCAACTTTAGATCAGATTTTCATGAGATCCCTGCTTCAGCACAGATGGTTCAATCAGTCCTTGCTGCAGCATAGGTGGCTCAATCAGTAACTTACTGTAGTCTTATACTGAGCCTCTGATTGAGCCACCTGTGCTGAAGCTGTGATATCATTAAAACCTGACCTGTGGTGGGAGGGTGGGGAGGGTTCAGTACAGCCAGCAAAGAATACTGTCAATTCTCAACTCCACACTTTATGAATCTGTACATTTATATATATATTCTCATCTATAGTAGAGAGGCAATGGCGGGACATAACACATATATATATATAATTTTTATTTTTGTATTGATTATTGATATATTGATTTTATATTTCATTATATATATATATATATATATATATATATATATATATATATATATATATAAAGAGAAAAGAAAAAGAAGCGCCAGCTCCATAGCATAATACTGTAAGCAGATTTATTATAAAAGAGAGTAAGTCGCAAGGACATGCACTCACATAGGGAAATATAAAACACTCATTTGAGAGAACCTGTAAGAAGATGTCACCAGCTGGAGTTCGGGTCAGGTAATCAATCCCAAATGGTGCAGTGCTGAATCAAACCGGAAAAGCCTTGAGGTGTGTGCAGCTCGGATAACCATGGTCCACAGCAGGGATCCTTGATCTCCCCGATGCCAGCGATGGGTATTCTGCATCACTGGCATTGCATGTACACCGCGGCTAATCTCGGGAGTTGAAGCATCATACAGCAAACACTCCTTCCTCCTAGTTAAGCGTCACTACGTCACGACATCCCAACGCGTTTTGTCACATGAATGACTTCCTCAGGGGTGATTGGCTCACAGCATTAATGGATTTAAATAGTCACAGTTGCTATGAAACGGACATAAACAAGTCCAAAGAAAATCAGCTGTAACTGCTAAATGACTGTGAGTGAGCTAGAGAGTCAATCAAATGGAGTGTAAACATATACAAAATAAAATGACTAAATGCTGAGACGCAATGCTCTTGTGTGACTAAAGATATAAACTGAATGACAACTAATAAAAAACATGGAATAAAAGATGTGTATCTAAATTATCTAATAAAACTGGTGAGATAAATGCAAACCACTATTCTGTGCACAATATAAATAACATCTATATAAAGGTTGTGTGCTGTAAGTATGAATACTAACTGGGAGTGGTGTAACCTTATTGAGCATTATAGGCTAAAGCTGGTAAATTCCGGGCATTATTGAAATCCCTGCTCTCTGAATGGTTAACATTCCAGGCATTATCCAATCAATAATGGCCCGGAAATTTTGGCACCGTGCCAAGTTTTTCAGCCAATCAGCTTTCAGTTCTCATTCACAAAGAGTTAAATTTGCTCTTAGACAGGGGAAGTGATTGGACAGAAGGCACCAGCAAGGCACTGACTCCTCCCCCTCCCTGCCTACAGAGGGCTCTGCACAGGATAGTGAGGGGAAAGGTTTGTGTGTGTGTGTTTTGTGGGTCTAAAGGGGGCCAGCAGAGTGTTATGTTGGTGTGTGTCTGCAGTGTTTGGATTTACAGGTGGGCTGCAGTGGGTGTCGAGTGGGGCTGCTGGTGTGTGTTTTGTGGATGTAGAGGTGGCAGAGTCTGTTTTGTTGATTTGTGTGTGTCTCTGCAGTGTGTGCAGAGAACAGCTGTAGTGTGTGTTTTGTGGGTGGTGGAGGGGTGCAGAGTGTTTTTTTGTGTGTTTTGTGGATGTAGAGCTGGCAGTCTGTTGCTTTGTGTGTGTCTGCAGTGTGTGTTTTGTGGGTGTAGAGGGGGGGGCTGCAGTGTGTGTGTCTTCAGCATGTGTTTCATGGGTGGAGGAGGGGTGCAGAGTGTTGTGTGTGTGGGTTTACATGGGGGCTACAGTGGGTGTAGAGGGGGATGCTGGCGTGTGTTTTATGGATGTAGAGGGGGAAGCAGTTTGTTTTGTTGGTGTGTGTGTCTTCAGTGTGTTTTGTAGTTGTAGAGGGGGTGTTTCGAGCTGCAGTGTGTGTGTGTGTGTGTGTGTGTGTGTGTGTGTGTGTGTGTGTGTGTGTTAGTGGGTGTAGATGGTGGAGGAGGGCTGAAGAGTGTGTTTTGGTGTGTCTGTGTTTTGTGTGTTTGTGGATGTAGAGGGGGGGCTGATTTGTGAGTGTAGAGGGTGGAGGAGGGCTGCAGTGTGTTTTGTGGGTGTAGAGGAGGGGGGCTGCACAGTGTGTAGAAGGGACTGCAGAGTGTGTTTGTGTATATAGAGGGGGAGGGGTTGCAGTGTGTGTGTGTGTGTGTGTGTATAGAGGGGGCTGTGTGTATGTACAATTTACTTTTAATAAACTTGCAGTAAAAGCATAAGAATGTAGACAATCATGCTGATAAAAATCAATGACTACAAAAATGTATCTTTTTTATGAAAAATTTAAAAAAATTAAAAATAAGCCTATATTTAGCCTATAATAGTAATAATCTCCTCAGAACAGGGCATTACTGGCCAATAATGCCCTGACTGGGTTAAAGTCCCTCGGCTTCACCTCGGGCCTTCAACTCTTCCATGTGACAGGCTTTCATGATGTCACATCCGTTCTCCCCCAAGCCTCTGTCACATGGTCTACTAGAGCCAATCAGAGATGGGATGTATTTCCCACGCTCTGATTGGCTACCGTACCATGTGAGACCGGCCATGTTTCTTTTTATGACGTCATCTTAAAGGCAATTGAAGCAAAGCCATTCTGATTGGCTGTGCTTTCATTGCCTTTAAATGACGTCATCATTTTTTTTTTAACGGCCAAATCACATGTTTTTCACGGCCCAATCAGGACCGTGGGAAACATTTGACCAAAATGAGACGTCATAGGCCTATAAAAGCCTATGTCGCCTCATTTTGAAGCTAGTCGCCGAGGAGGGAACATCTCCCCTCCTAAGAAGAGAAGAAGGGCATGGCATAAGAAGACGGAAGAAGCCAGAAGAAGATGGAAGAAGATGGAAGAAGACCCCAGAAGACCCCAAAGAAGAAAGAAGACACAGACGTGGATTTGTTATGGTTTTTTATTTTATGGCTTACCTGTGGATTGGTTCCTGTGCTTCCGGGTCGCTTGGATTTCAGAGAGTGGACATCTAATGGTGAGTAAACAAAAGAAAAGTTTATTATTTTTACTTTTACAGATTTATTTGATTTTTCATTCATGTCTTTTATTTTTTCACTCCCATTTAATGCCCGTTAATGTATCTATGTATATAATACATTCACGGACACTGAATGGGTGTATTGTATGTGCATTTTGTATGTAAATGCATTGTATTTTATGCTCTATTATTGCCCCTGTATGTTATGTTTATCTATCTGTATGGATAGACATATAGGGATCATAATTGATTGCTTGGCTCATGTTTAGGTTATTTTCATGTATGGATAAAGTATTTAGCATCTTTATTTTGTCATTGTTGTGAATAATGTAATTTGTATTTAGCTAATGGCTTCTTTATGTTAGTAAGATTAGAATGATGGTGGTTACTTTAAATTAGAATTGTTTTGGCAATGGTTTGGCTTTAGCAATTGAATATGGAATATTATAATTGATTTGTATTGTATTTTAATTGTTTGAGGAAATGGATTAATTGATTGATGCTAATTGTATTGATGTTGGTTAGTTTCTAATTGATTTTCAGGATGGCATTGGTGGTTAGGGGACATTGTTCATAGTGTATTTTATTGTTACATATTTTGCATAGTGTTATACAGTATGATGCACAGATTAATTGCATAATGTACACACTCAATGCAATTGTGTGACATTTCATAGACATTTGTGTAGCTGTATTTTGTTTTTTTATATTTGCAATGGCTGCTGGATTTATTTTAACATGCACTGTGGTGATTTTAAGATTAAAAATGCATGTTTTGATTTATGCATGTTTTATGTGTTTAATAATCGGCAAATAATCTATTATCCATATCTGGATAATAGTTATTTGGCACATTATTGTACTGTAGGTGTTTTGGGGGGGAAGGTGGGATGTATGTATAGGTCCGGTTTATTTATTTTACATTCAGGGTTGGTTCCATGGTTCTGCATGAGACCTCTGGAGACCACCTGCGGTCTCCTCGGGTATCTCACGGGTATCAGGCTGGTGGTTCCACGGGTGACACCTGCGGGGATGTAGCGGTGGTCCCACATCTGTGGGGGCACAGCGGACCCGTGGTCTGTGGGGAAGAACCGGTGGTCCCACATCCGTGGGGGCATTGCGGACCCATAGGTGCGATGGAGGAAGCGGTGGTCCCACATCCGTGGGGGCACCGTGGACCCGTAGTGAGCACTTGTGAGTTCCCCAGACCCCTGTGAGAACCACTCGAGGCCCCGCAGACACCTGTGGGTCTGACCCTGGGCTCCCAGCAATCCGCGGGCCTACCGTGGGGACCCAATTGTGGCCCACGGAGACCCAAGGAGACCACCTGGGGGCCATGGTTCTTGGCGGGACCCACCAACAGGCCTCCAGAACCTGTGTGAAACAAGTTGCTGGTACCCTGTAGGTCTGTCAGGTGACCCGTCAGCCCGCCGGGGACACGCGTGGGGCTGGGGTATGAACCCTGTATGTAAAATAATAAATCATGTATTTATGGGGGGGCACAGGGGGTGCTTTATGTATTTAATAAATAGAATTATGTTTATTGTGGGGCAGTGTATTGTTTTTATTGTGGGTACTGGGGGTGGAGGAAAGGTGTATTGGCCCCAAGGGTATGTGGGTAGTGGGTGGGGGTGGTTAGGCCTCACGGGGTGGAAGGTTAGTGTGGAAGGGTATGTTGGCCTCCCGAGTGGTGGGTGAGGGTGGGTTAACCCCTTAATGACTGGAGCGGTTAATAACCGAGGGGATTAGGGGTTAGGGGACATTACATTGGCTATTGTAATTGTTGTGAATGTTTTGCAGCACCATAGGGGCATGGGCAGAATGAAGATGAGGATGAAGACGGCCTTCATCGTGGGTGCCTTTAAAAGGTAAGTGTAATATGTTTTGACTGTATTTATTGAATGTTATATATATTTAAAATGGCCAAATGCATTATTATCCATATTTGGATAATAGTAATTTTGGCCATTACTGTATAGTATGTGTTAGGGGGTTGTATTTAGTTAGAATTGTTGTTTCTTATTTTTGGAGGTGCAACATTGGTACTGCAGGCCCGCGGGTACCCCGGGACTCCCGCGGGGACCCCCGCGAGGTCATCCGGGGATCCCCGGACCTCTGCGGTGTCAGCCGGGGACACCCGCGTGACTCCAAGGCTCCGTCGGGACCCCCGCGGTTTCAGCCGGGGACACCCGCCAGCCTGCTGTATGGGTTTTGCGCATGCAAAAATAAATCGCCAGAATTTTTTCTAAGTCCAGATTTCTTTGCGTCTACTCTTACCTGACGTGTTCTGGTAAACGCAACTTTCGCGTTTGCTAAGGTTGCATTGCTTAGTGCATCCCGCTTAAGGGCAGAATTTCACGCAAACAGGGTTGCGATCGAGCAAAGTTGGACTTAGAAAAAATCCTTGAAAAAAATCATTTTTAGACTGCAAAGTGCCTGTTTGCGTTGCTTAGTGCATCGGGTTTAGCCAAAAATCACAATCGAAGAGCACTTTGCGGTCTAAAAGTGACTTATCGGAGCTTAGTGCATAGCCCCCATAGTGTTTTAAATTTGTCTCCTCCCAATTTCGAGGCTGGGACAGATTCAATACCAATGATTTTTAAACTTCAATTAGGGGGTCCGGGGCCCTTAAATCAATGTGGTTCAGCTCCGGAGACCCCGTGCTACATTACTGTAATGTGTAACATTAAATAAACCCCCCGTGATCGCCTGTGAGAGGCGCGCTGTTAGAGTGACTGATTCAGTCTATCTCTTACTGCACGTCTATTACAGAGTGGCAGACCCTGGTAGGACTCACACAGCAGGGACCCCTTCTGTGTTAATCCGATGGGCCATTATGTCTGCCCCGGCAAAACTTGTGAATATATCTCAACCTACATGCGGCACAATGCAAAATTTACCCTGATAAATGTTTGAATAACTGCCGCTGCATCTGTACTGTAGGTAGGGGAGCATGAGAAATAAGCAGATGAGCCTCATTCTCGTTTTTACTTTCATGCATGCTGGAATGCAAATTACTAATAGTGATACAAGTGTGAAGGTGGGGGAGGTGCTAGCAGCAATATGTGGAGAGTGGGTGGGGGAATCATTTATCTTATGGGGTCGCGGAGTTCTGTTCCCAACCCCCCCCACTTTTCATTGGTTACATAGTTGTTTATTGACATATTTACAAGGATGCATTGTTTAAGGTATTGGAGTACAGCAGTGTATTGTATTTTGTTGTTTATTTCTCTTGGTTTTTTTTTTAAAAGAAATGTACAGAGAAGAAAGATGTAGGAATGCATTCTGGATTAATTGTATAGTTTATTAAAATATCCCAGCTCTCTCTTCTGGTCTGACCTGGTCAGATTGCCTTGAATCATGAAAATGACCAGGCATTGCTTGGGAAAGATGGTATTCAAATTTTGCTGGGGTGTTCCCAGCAGTGACATTTCAGGTGCTCTGTCCTACTATGTTTATCACACAGTGCCACCATAATAGAGCTGTTTTACTTTGGTATGGGCCATAATAACGTAATTGTAATACTGTATGGCTATATTTAGTAAGTGCCACCACTTTTATTCCTGAAACCCTGGAGTGGATTCATAAATACACAATGAAAACATAAATAAAATGTGTACATACATTCACATTATAACCCACTGACCTTATTAAAAATTCAACCATTTATTTTGAACCACAACCAATTTTTAATTGCTCCGGCAGCCACTATTGATAAGTCAGTGAATCCCTGAATGCTCTTCATAAGGCATTTCTTTTACATGCCAAGATTTTCTTACAGAACATTTCTTTACAGCGACAACAGATTTTAAAAGCTTTGGCCACGTGCACCATGATTACATCTATGAAGATCTGTCTTGTTGGTTTCACAATATAAAACAAATCTACAGCTGTAGCCAGCTTTAGAATAATAATGTGGACTGCATCTGTAAATTTCAACAGGACCAATAAATCTACTGTAACTGTGTATACAAAGAACATTGGTCAAACTTAAGTACGAGTTAGCATAGTGTTATTTCCCAACTTTAACCATAGCATTGCATAATGAGACTGGGGGGAATGTTAGCGTAAGGAACGCTATGACAAACACAGGGAGGATACATATTAAAGCTGGGATTCCAATGGGAGGGTATCAAACAGGTGCACGAAGTACCAAAAAATAGCACTGCATTTATCAACATTTTCTTTGATAAATGTGGTGTCTTTTTTTATCAATACTATTTCCCCATTTTTACTGCCTTGCTAAAATAATAACATTTACTATTTGATTAATATGGGTAATATTATTCTTTGCAGATTCATATAATACGCATATTTTCTTTTATCAGCAATCTATTGACCCATGTATCTGGTGACCTTGGAGGATGGGTAGAATGTGCCAAAGTCTTCCCTGAGATTAAGATGCAGAGCCCTTTACGAACACGGTAAATTATTATACAGTGTCTGTTTGTATTTTTTTTTTCTATATCATGTTAGCACTAATCATTCAGGAAGCAATAATTTATTGTCAGGTTTGAAGAATCTGGCAGTTATATCACACATCAGCATTCTTTTATTCCGATACTGACATCCTTGAGTAAACATTCCAGTTCTCGGCAAAGCAAAATCATTAATCAATGTGTTGAATTTGTTTTCATATACAGTACAACGTGTTTGTAATTGGAATATGTGGGGTTGATGACTTCCTATTGATTCCTTTGCAGTGATTTAGGTTTGCACAAGAGTTTAAAAGCATTGCAATATGTTATTTTAACTCATTTTGTTTGTGTTTCTCTCTCATTTCAAGTTCTCTAGAGCCAAATCTCTTCAAGCCAAGAACTTGCTCCAGTAATATTTACAGGCAATTAGGCAGTAAGTCATGCAGTAATGTCCTGGCCAGCGGGGATTCAACAGGATTTCCCTATGTAAAATGGTTGAAGGGGCACAGCAGGTTGAACTAAATCCTACAGTCTGTTGCTGATACTGAACTGAAGAAATAAAAACAAGTGCTTCACAGTCGATTTAAATCACTAAAATAAAAAGGTTAGTAGCACAAGAATTTTTTTTTTTTAATCACAATTATGTGTTAATTCTATCTAGCAGCTTTTAAAAGCAGAGGAAGATTACAAAATGGGAAACTGCTTGAGAACGGGAAGATTTTTTGATATTACAAACAAGACATGTTTTTTTTCATAAACGGGTAGTCAATCAATTAATTTTATTATAAGTCTTTTATATGATATAGCAAAAGATATGTTGTATCAAACAAAACACAGTATTATATATACATATATATATATACACACACACACACACACACACACACACACACACACACACACACACACACACACACACACACACACACACACACACACACACACACACACACACACACACACACACACACACACACACACACTGTAAAGTAAAGGGAGTTCAGATTAGAAACAAGAGAATTAGCCCAAAACAGAATAATTTGAAAGATTGAGAGAAAGTGGCTTGCCATAGGGCACAATGATATGACACTTTAAATTGGACCAGGCCTCCCTGCTTCAAGGTCAGTAAAATAGTTCTCAGTCAGTGTCTTTATTCTCTGAGCCACTTCTTCAGCTCCTTTAGAAACTTTGTGCTAGGATTTATGTAACCCCGCCTTGTCCGGCTCATAAAGGAGTTGTTGCAGTGAGGTACAGTAGGTTGGAAAGGTGCAGATGTTGGTGCACAGACTCTCATACCTTTTCTCAGGGTGCTGACATCCGGCTGGCTGGTTGATGTAAGCGTAGAGTGTGATAATAAAGGGCGCCATAAACTTTGTTGCACAAACAGGACAGGCTTTATTGACTGGACCGTTTTTCATACATACAGGTTTCTTCCCTGGGAGTCATACAGCTCTCCAGGAAGGCACACATGGTTTTGTCAAATCTTTATAGAGTCCATTGGTGATGGAAATGTGTCTTCCATTTACTCCCAATGCTTTGAAGTTAATTCCTGACCCCTACCAGAGCTAGGTTCAGGTGTGCACCTTCAATCTAGGCTCCCATTACCTGCCATCCTGTGCAGGATCCCTCTATTTCCTACTATGGTGGTCTGGTGTGCCTAGGCATTGAATTGACATTGTGGCAATTCCAATGTGGCGCTCCCCCCAATGAGTCCCTGCACTTGGGCTCCCAGGCCATGAGTGACCACGCACTTACCTCCGGTAGCAAAGGGTGAGAATTGTTTATTCCACACAGCAGTGGCCCTTCTAAGATAAGGGGCACAGTTCCCTCACTAGGAAAATAATAAAAGTGACCATACTCTCAAACATATAGTTGCCCATAGAAGACTAGCATATAACAGGGTGAGACCCTCTCCTCTTATTCCTCCCGGAAGCCCCCTGATGTTCCTGGGGTCTAGGGACCAAAATCCTCTATTCTCATATTTATACTCACTTGTGGCATAATAGATCACATAGCTATAGGAGGAGTGGTTGGGTTCCTTAGTACTGTATACTTCCACCTCAGATGACAGAGTACATAACTTCTAGCTGGTGGGCGGGGCTAAATTATGTTACACTATTTAGAAACAAATATGGAAAGGTCACTACTTTGCAACAACCCAGAATATTTAAACCCTTACATGAAAATAGTAATCCCAACAGGGATCACTTACATGATTGTTTATTGCTATAGATGTTTAGTAAGTTTTGATGACTTAATTATACCAACATTCCTAGTACTTTTTGATTTTGCTGAATGTGAGGACTTTCACGTTACTGAAATAAATCATAACAGTCTCATACTTTATACAAATGTAACCAATTTTATCGTACCTACTGATAATGCAGATTGTCTAGTTATAATGCAGAATCTCACAGAGTTTACATAGGATTCACTAGCAGTGATAATACAGAGTATCATAATATACCCCACAATAGCGTGACCGATGGAATAAGATCATAATTATTTTTATCATTTATTTGTAAAGCACCAACATATTCAACAATGTAAGTATAAGGGACAAAGATGTCAACAGTGCATATAGGGTGAAAAAAGAGAGACATTGGCTATGGGATAGGCTTATGGGAAACTATAGCTGTGGAAGTTGCAAAGTATGTAACAAGATTATTCAGACACGACAATGAAGACATAATGGAAAATGTTAAAATATTAGGAACTTCATTAATTGCCGGACAATATTCATGATTTACTTCTATGATGTCCGTACAATATGATCTACGTCAGGAAGATGATTAGATAAATGAGGGTGGATTGTGGAGAATAAGAGGCTTATATCTAAGGGGGAAAGCTGCTTATGAACATTTCAGATAGGTATATAATAGTAACTAAGAGATATTAAGGTTCATGGGCTTGGAAGCCATAGAAAAAGACAGAAGGGGAAGATACTATATAGGGAGTGTTTGCTCCTTCAGGAGTTTGAGTGGCTGCATGAGCTATCAGCTGTAGATTAAAACCCTATATAATGACATTAATGATTTAGGCCCTTCTTTTTAGACTGATTGTGGTAAATTAGAACCTGGAATTAATATTATATTCATTGACCTTTCTCCTGTAATTCTTTTGGTATGTGTATTCACCATGTAAAGTTATAGGTATATCTAGGCCTTTTCTGTATATATATATATATATATATATATATATATATGTGTGTGTGTGTGTGTGTGTGTGTGTGTGTGTGTGTGTATATATATATACTGTATATATATATACAGTATACCAACAGAACAGGCTAAACTGTTGACTGTGCAAGGCAATTAGTTCAAATTGCCACAGTCCAATACAATACAATCCACCAATCCACAGTCAGACAGATAGTCTACAAATGGAGAAAGTTCAAGACCACAGTCACTCTACCCAGGAGCGGTTGTTCTACAAAAATCTTTCCAAGACCAAACCGGCAAGAAACCCAGAGTAACATCCAAAGATCTGCAGGTCACTCTTGCCTTGGCTAATGTGAGTGTTCATGACTCAACTATCAGAAAAAGACTAAACATAAATTGTGTTAATGGAAAGGGCCAGGAGGAAATCACTGCTCTCTAAAAAGAACATTGTTGCACATCTGAAGTTCGCAAAAGAGCACATTGAAGATCCACAAGACTTCTGGAACAATGTTCTGTGCACAGTCAAAAGTAGAACTTTTTGGCTCCATGAGAAATGTTATATTTCGTGAAAACCAAACGCTGCTTTCGAGCAGAAGAACCTCATTACAATCGTCAAGCATGGTGGAGGGAATTTGATCGTTTGGGACTGCTTTGCTGCCTCAGAACCTGGACGGCTTGCCATCATTGACACAACCATGAATTCTGAGGAAAATGTCAGCCATCTATCTGTGAGCAGAAGCTTATGCAAAAGTGGGTCATGCAGCAAGACAATGATCCTAAATATACAAGCAGATCTCCAAAAAATGGCTGCAGAAGAAGAAATTCCGTGTTTTAGAATGGCCTAGTCAAAGTCCTGACCTAAAACTCATTGAAATGTTGTTGCAGAATCTGAAGTATGCTGTCTATGCAAGGAAGTCCCCAAATGTCACTAAGTTGAAGCAGTTCTATTAGGAAGAATGGTCTAAAATGCCTCAATACCGATGTGAGAGACTGACCAGCAGTTACAGAAAATGCTTAGTTGAAGTTATTGCTGCTCAAGGGGTACTGAATCTATAGGTTTAGATACTTTAAATCATTTGTGGATAAATAAATGTTGAAAAAGTACCGTATCATGTTTGTATGTCATTTGATTGATCAGTTTTTCCTTATCTCTTATTAAGACTTAGATTATGATCGAATAACAATTTAGGTTTGAAGTATGTGAAATATTTGAAATTCTTGAGGGATTCACATACTTTTTCTCACCACTGTGTGTATGTATTTATATTTGTATAGGTATATTAGTATTTTATCTGGTAGTGTTAGGACCTGTGAACTGGGTCTGCCTTGTCGTGGCTCACAGGCCTACAATGCTTTGGCCAAAGGGTTAAACTAAATGACCCATTTTCAAGAGAATATATAAGTATTTTACTGTATATTTTTGTCATATTGGATGTAGCATTGGGCTTCTCTGTCGCTTGTTGTATACATTTGCCATGCTCAATAGCTCTCCTTTTTGACACTTACTGTATATACATATATATTTTGTGGGGGATCAGGGGTTCCTAAAATGAGCTTGCTGGGGTTCTGTGTGTTGTTTGTTAACTTATTTTCAGCTGTCTCAGCTGTTGGGGGTTAGTGACTCCTCCTTCCTAGTGTTTTAAGCTCACCCCTCCCCACTTCCCAAGTCAGCAGGTCTTTTTCATTATACTGGATATAGCTCCAATGTTGGTCTTTCACCCTCCTAATAGATGTAAATGAGAATTTTAATCCTAATCGAGGTATATTAATATTTTATCTGGTAGTGTTAGGACCTGTGAACTGGGTCTGCGTTGTCGTGGCTCACAGGCTTACAATTCTTTGGCCAAAGGATTAAACTAAATGACCCCTTTTCAAGAGAATATATAAGTACTTTACTGTGTATTTTTGTCATATTGGATGTAGCATTGGGCTTCTCTGTCGCTTGTTGTATACATTTGCCACTCTCAATAGCTCTCCTTTTTGACACTTATGTAGCTGGTGTACCCCTAGGGTACTATGACTACTGGTACTGCTGTCACCTGTGAGGCTTACAAGAGGCCTGAACCTCCGCCACTGGGAGCCTGGGGTATACTTACACTCGGTGCAGCACCTCCACTGATGAGAGTTCCCAGCGTGCAGGGAGTGTGCCCTCACCAGACCAATCATACAGTAAATACGCACAATGGAATGAAACAGTATTTACTGAGCATGTACTGTAACTTAGGCAAACTTATCAATGCATAACATCATTACATCAAAACATCAGAGTATCACCCCACATGTCAATCATGGCATTACATGTCTCTTATCAGTCCTTGCATCACCCTTTGTTCTTGGTGTACCAATGTGCCAGGGCACTTAACTTCTGAGTGTCCACCAGCTATAAAGTTAATGTGATTGTGGGGGATAGTGCTTCCCTGTGTTGGGGCCCGTTGGTGCACTTATACTACCTCCCTGGTTACTGTCCTAACCAGGATGATCCTTGGATAATAAGCAGCTCCGCAACGTGATCCCACAGTGCGATGCGCTGCTCCCTGCAGGACTGGACACAAACTCTGACTCCCCAAGGGAGGGATCCCCAGCTGGATGATCCTTTGCAAACAGTCTCTGCTATGGAGCCATATTCTCTTTCAGCTACACACTCGCTGACAGCCAGGCACTGTGCTGCAGCCTCTCTCTTTCTCTCTATGAGTATAGGGAAGGAGTCCCTGTCTTAAGGCAGTTCCCCATACCGTACAATTACTTCTCTACAGTGTCTCAGGAGACTAACGGGGCCCTGGGGGTATACCGCTGGCCTAGTCCCTTGAGCACTGCTCCATGAACCTAACCTGCACCTTCAGGTTCCTGGTCCGACTCCTCACTTCCTCTCCCAGCAGGCAATACTCCTTCCTTCCTGCAGAAGCAAGTCCAGCCATTCCATTGGCTCTCGTGAGTCACCAGGCAGCTTTCTCCCTAAGCATCATGGGAGTTGTTGTCTCTGAGCTGCCTGATTAACATTGTTACCGTGTGCGCATAGGACACTGTGCATGTGCGACTCCAATGGCCGCTGTGACCTTGCCCCACTCATGAGCAACCTTCTGTGGCTTTTCCAGGCCCTCGCTTCTTCTGCGCATGTGCTACTCTGCACTCGTGCGCGCACACGCCCAATATGGCGGCGCCCTGGGGCGAGAACCACCGCAACTCCCTTGCCCTACATAACACACTGAGGGTAAGGAGGGGGTTGGGGGGAACGGGAGTGCGGGGAGACCGGAGGGTACCTGGCTACACTTATATACATATATATTTTGTGGGGGCTCAGGTATTCCTAAAATGAGCTTGCTGGGGTTCTGTGTGTTATATGTATATCTATATACACAGGTATCATCACAGGTATCATGAAGAACTCCCAAATGATATTGAAGGCACTGTGATTCCAAGCCTCTCTTCTCCATTTTGCTCCAACTCATTTTCTAATTTTGTCCTGTCATCATACCATACAATTTTGTCGAGTACGATCTTTTTGCAATGATGGTCATTTCTTCACCCTTGTGATGATGGCTCAGATTCTTGTTTTGATTCAAACCCATTCATTATTATTTCCTGTCTCACTGGGCAATACCAAGCATACATCTCTCCACACTTCTTTGAATTGTCTGAAGCTTCTTCATTTTCTTCACATTTAGGGTTTGAGCTCCACATCTGTGAGCACAGGCAGGATACACTAGTTAACAACTTTCCTCTTGAGGCACAGTGAAAGGTTCACTTGAAAGATTGTATTGTTTCTTGCAAATGCTCCCCATCCCATCTTCATTCATCATTGATTTAATTCAAAAAGTTTCTATCCATTGTTACTTGTTGGCCAAGGTAGACATAGTCTTGAACTTCATTTAGTTATATACCGTTTATTTAGATTTTTGCTGAGTTGACACATTTGTTGAATATTACTTTGGTCTTTGCTGAGAAAGTATATAATATCTATCAACACAATAAACATGATAATGGGCATTAATAACTTAAGATAATCCATAATATGCAAGATATTAATCAAAAGGAAGCTAATATTTACTAATTATTATATAAAATAAGCAAAACAGTATAAAGGAATATATAAAGATTAATAACAAATAAATATAAATTGATGATGCATAACACTGGTAAGATCACAGAAAATGTGTTCCCAGTCTATATTTATACCAAAGTGTTGAAGGGTACCCATAGAGAAAATCCAATACATGTCTCTCTCTTTTTTAATGATTTAACCTATCTCCCCCTCAATTGGGAGATGCTCAATGCCCAATGCCAGCAATGGAGAAATTCTGTAAAACCCTTGCAGACAATTAATGAAATGTCCGGACACTGGGTGCCCCTCATCTTAATTTTTTATGGATCTAACATGCTCTACGATCTTGACTTTAAGTGTTCTTGTTACGTCCACAGCCACATTTAAAATAATAGACTACATGACTAGAATTACCACTAATACAAGTTTCATTTTATGTGTTTGAATATCACTGTCTTTGGTCTTGAACATTCTACCAACAGAGCAAAATTGCACATTTTATAGTGACCCCATTTAAAGAAGCCACTGGAATAACTAAACAAAATGTCTGTCTTGATTTTGAGTGAAAATGTCTCTGTGATAGATGTGAGGCAAGATTTTTTGCTTTTGTAAAAACAAATTTTGGACATGTGAAAAATATGGTTTTAGTTCTTGATCCAATACAACATATCCCAGTGTTTGAAAATGATGGACTTGAACTTAATAGCCTGCTTGCTATATGTAGTAATAAATAGTGGTGAAGAGAATTCTGTATCTATCCCAAATGTATCAGAGACTCTCTGCACCCTTGTTTTTTTAAACAAGATCTCGTCTATCAGTCCAATATGCCTGGTGAAATGCTTCCTGATAGCCACTTTAAAAAATTTTAGATGCTAATTCATTAGACTGTTCCAAAAAGGTTTCCTCGTTAGAACAAAGGCAATTGTACCTAAGAAATTAGTCTTTAGGAATCCCTCTAATGATAGATCTTGGGGACTGCTATTTGCTCATTAAAAATGATCCCTCAATAGTTTTACAATAGATATCTGTTTGGATGTCGTAGACATACTGTATCTTTGTATTGTGTGAGATCTAAATAATTAAAATGATGACTATAGTGCTCAAACGTGAAAATTAGATTCAAATTGTTATCATTAAGTGTATCTATAAATGTAACAAGTGTATTAACATCCCCATCCCAAATGAGTATCAGATCATCAATATATCATTTACAGAAAACAATATGTTGATGAAAAACATTATGATCACCAAAAATGTGCGTAGTTGCCCACATCCCATAAATAAATGAGTGTAAGATGGGGCAAAGGAAGTGCCCATAGCTGTACCCCGTGTCTGTAAATAAAAATGTGAATCAAACAGAAAATAATTGTGAGTGAGTAAAAAAATAATAGCATCTAATAGGAAAGGGCAGTGTGCAGAAGATAAGTTAAATTTGTTCTGGAAATACTGAGCAGCAGTCACCCAATGTTGATGGTTAATGATGGTATATAGGGATGTTACATCAAGTGTTACCCATATGATATTTTTTTTTACTAAATGAGGTTTTCTAAAGAGGTACTGTAAGTAAATGTGTAATATCTGTAAATCTGTAGTATCCCGTAAATCCCTACAGATTTACTTACCAAACCACAATAGGTCAAAACATTTCAGATCATCTCTATATGTCAGAAACAAATAATTATCAGTCTTTTTCTATTGCATATTTAAGTTCCCATTCCCAGCTGCACTATTATATAAATATCAATATTGTGCGATTGATTTTTTGAGCTTGCTTGTGTATTTCTAATATTACCAGAAGCTGCAGGGCAGAGTCACCATGGCCATGAAAAATGCCATTGTGCCTAACATACACTTAGCAGATATGTGGACAAGTAGTACTGGTCAAACCAAGGGCTACATGACCGTGATCACCCACTGTGTATCAGCTTCAGTAAAATCAGCACTTCTATGATGATGATCATCATCATCATCATCATCATCATCATCATCATCATCATCATCATCATCATCATCATCATCATCATCATCATCATCATCAGTCTACTAGTATGGTGTTGAAAACGGTCATTGACAAGCAAGCTGCTTCATGTACAGTATTGCTGGCTTCAGAAAGAAGAAGAATACCAGTGTCAATCTCCTGGCTAAACTGAACAATGTCATTGCAAAATGGCTGACCCCTCCTCGACTCTCTCCACGCTTCACAATTTCAGATAATGGAGCAGACATTTTCTGTGCACTACACATGAGCCGGCCATTATTTTAAGGCATCACGGCGCCGTTTTCGTGTGCGCTGCTGTACTCCCCATGGCATGAACGCGGCCAATCGCCCCAGGCACACGCGTTTATCTTGGTTGCTTTGTTTGAATTTTATGGATTGTGTGCAATTATATGCAATGCAAAGAAATTAATGAATTGTAATGTGTACAGTACTGTGCTACGGTGCTACTGTGTCAATTTCAGGTGTTTAAAAGCCAGAACACTAAAATGCCATTTTATGCTCTCGCCTGCACTCGTGTCTTAAGGCGGTACAATTGGAAGTAATCCCGCGCCATCACATGGGTATTCCGAGGTATAAACCGTGTGATTTCGTAAAATAATGGCCGCTGCATCTGTATGTCTTGGAGACTGAACAAATTCCTTGTTTTGCACACACCATCAACTTGATCGTACAGCATTTTCTGAAATGATATATCTGTACAGAAGATCCTTGCTGCCTCTGGTCATTTTCAGCATTGAGCAACAGCATGCATGACCCACTGCAAAAGCTGCAAGAACAGGTGTAGCCATCCTCCGTGTTCTTGGTGCTGGAGAAAATCTGCAATTCAGATCCCAAGGCTTCCCTAAGCAGTTAAACATTATCTGTGGGAGGGTCCCAATCAGCAGAACAGACTCCCTTGCAGGCAGATGTGGCTTTTAATGTCCCCTGTGATGTATCGTTATTTTTTTTTTCTACGGGACAGTAGGCCAGCTACATCTGTACTTCAGCTGACATCGTGAACAATAATAAGCCTTTACGAGCTGCACAGCATCCCATGAGATGAGTGGAAGAGGAACATATTCTACTCCAGCACAATCAAAAATCCTTGCAGTTTTGTGTAAACTACTGCACATAAAACATTTAAAGCCTCATTCAGTGTCATGTAAAAAAATATCCTAACTTCAATTGATGCTGATTATAATGCAGAATTATAATAATTTTATAAGATTGCATTTGCAAATTCATGTCATCTTTTTCTTTTTTTAAAAGCTACACAAAAGTAAGAATCGACATAAAAAAAAGACTATACTAATTTTGCTTCTTTACATTATAGTTGTTTGCATTACTTAAGTGCAATAAATGCAATAAATACGGCCGCTGGAAGTCATCATTAAGACGTGTTCGCACAATTATCCAAAGTTTACTAATTAAACATGCCTTTCACTGGGATAAAAACATTGTTCCCACATCAATGGAGTAAAGGTGCAGTTTTTTTTTTTTTCGAGACGAAGCCCTATCTGTAAGGGTGAAACGCTTAGAGGGGGAGATTGCGGTGTAGCCCTTGTGTGTTATTGTTCGAATAAAGTTGTTTGAAGAACATCCGGGAGCTTTACTGAATCAGACATGTGCCAAAATCCTTCTTGTATGCAGTTTTATTTTTCACTGGATTCATTGTGAGAATAATAAATTTGTGTTCCTTTCTGTATCATAAAAAATATATATATATACAGTATATATACAGGTGCGCCGACGAGTATTCTTAAACTTGCCTTAAATATGCCTTGGAAAATCTGGGGCTATCACCAACAAGATCGAGGTACATGCTGGGTACATACTGCAACATTTCAGTGACATTTCTGCAGAGACTAATGGCCCATCGGATTAACACAGCAGGGGTCCCTGGCAGTCCCATTCAGTTCGCACTCACAGGATTCAGATAAAATAAAAGCAGTTGTGAAAATCAATATCACCGCCACACGGATGTGTCCAAAGCAGTCCAATCGCATAGTCCACAAGACAAGTCTTAATGTACACATGCAGTGGATAAAAGACTGCTGGATGGCAGGAAACGACCCCTCTACGAATTCATGGCAGCTCCGTTTTGTGCTTCCCTGGATCATGGATATCACACGGTCTGCATAGACTTTGTGCGCGATCCGACCTGACCACACACTTACGTGATGACGTGATGACGAATTGTCGTAGCGTAATGACGTCCCTGACGCGTTTCATCGCACATGGGCGACTTTCTCAAAGGGGAATGGACTGGAATTCACATTGTGGAGTATATAACCCCAATTGTAGCCTAGCAACCAATAATCATTACATTCATAGGTGGGCCCAGAGGATTCGCTTTAACCAATGGGATTGCAGTGGAAGATGCATATACTTAAACCTGCCCCTTCTACAATGTAATGAATAGGGTAAATAGCAATAGCAACACTTGTGACGTATAAGTAAGAAACTTAAAAAGATAAAAATCATACAGTAAAAAACATAAACTAGTAAAATTAATGGAACAGGCATATTTTAATATTAATACATAGATAACACAACATATATGCTCATAACGATAAATATACAATAGCCTAACATATAACCATATATAACACATACAGTTGAATACCATACAGAAATAAAAATGGTGTGAATATATAAGAACAGACTACCTGTAACAACTACTACCTGTAATATCTATGTAGAGTTAAAAAATAATTGTGTTCAAATATGTGAGACAAGGAGAAAAGACCCCATGAAAATAATCCATGAGGATTATAAATTATGTAATCCTAAATGGATAAAGGGGACAGATTATATAAATGTACAAATTCATATGTGTATATTTAACATAAACAATATATAATATATAATGTGTAATGTATAATGTAATATATAATGAGCATATGGAGGCAGGAGAAGAAGGATGGAGAAGGAATAAAAACTAATTAGGGCAGAGCGGAACTAGGGAGGAAGAAGAGCTAAACCAGAGTGCTTATGCCCAAACACTCATTGAGTCCACCAGGTGATAATGTACCCAACTGGTGGATCCAAAATGTCTCCCGACGACAGAGAATCTTGAAACGATCACCTCCTAGAGCAAGAGGAGAAATGTGTTCGAGGCCCATAATGATCAAAGTTTTGGGATCTTGATTGTGCATCAATTTGAAATGTCGGGATACGCTATGGGCATTATTACCATTGACCACATTTCTCCTATGATCCAGGAAGCGAGTGCTAAGAGGACGTGTCGTGCTTATTGCAACACGTATACTCTATAGGTACTCAAACAGTTGATGTTGCCCCTCACTTTGTGATTAGTACCTTTCTGGGTAGAGACAAATTGGGATTTGGTCACCAAATGCTTACAAGGGATGCAACGGCCTCTGCCGCACCTATTATTGCCAGTAGGGCCCACAGGACCGGCAGGGGCAGACGCACCAGTTGACCTGAGTTTACTGGGGTCTATAATGCTCTTAATGTTTCTGGCCTTCCTATAAGTGATAGGAGCCTTATCAGGAAGAATGGATCCCAAATGGGGGTCACATTTTAGAATATTCCACTGGTCAATCAAGATGTTACGAATAGATCTGTGATTGACTATAGGTGGTTATAAATCTTACAGACATAGGATTGTTCTCCCCCACAGGTCTCGGTGTGTTATAACTCAGACGTGGCTTATTTTTAGATTTAATAAGTAATTGGGATCTACTGATGCAGCGGCCGCTATTCGAACGATTAACGCGGTATGTAGATCGGAATACCCATTCGATGGTGCGCAATTTTATTTAATCGTGCCAACTTAAACATGTGGTTTGATTATTGTTTTGTCCAGATTAGAAAATGGCATTTTAGCGTGTTATGCAATACCGTCGAGAAACTCAAGTGGGCAATCGTGAGTTGTTGCCATCAAAATCCAATAGCAATTCAATGTCACGATTAACATGTTGGCTCAAATCGGTGTGCTGCCTGCCACGCATGCGCAAATTCCATAGGCCCTTCTAAGCTGACACATTTCATTCATGTCTGCGATACTGTCGTTCGGTAGAACCAAATCATTAATAACAGACTTCACGCTTATTGTTTTCTACATGACTTTCCTTGGTTAAGGTGTACTGTTTATTAAAAAAAAATTCTAAATGCCTTTCCGACCAACCATTATACTGTATGTTTTGATACTTTACTGTACAAAGTAATTTTTATTTGAGGGGTGTGTGCCACGGGTCAGCACATTTTGCATGAGCTGGCCAGCAGATACTGTATGATTAAAGAAAAAAACATGTGCTGTATTGGGGGGGTCTGATGTGCATACTGTAGCAATTATGGATATTATAAGAATCAAACAGCACTGTTGCTTTTTAATTCCACACTAGTCATGTACATTCTTTCTGAGGTGAGTGGCATACTGTACTACTGTGATTTTTATTTGGGGGTGTGGGGATCAAAACGTATGATGACTTGTTGAGAATATGTCTTTGAACTACAGCTTGGAACTTCATACAGCTAGCAAAGCTCGCACCCCCTTCCCCCCCCCCCCACAGAGCCATTCAAGAAAATGTGGCGTGCTTTGCTTCAACTGCTAATAAGATTACCATGTTGGCTGAAATCGGCTGTGATGCCTGCCACGCATGCGCACCATAAGCCCTTCAAAGCTTCTTCTATTGTGCTGTGCCAAGTCATCTTGGAGTTCAGCGCTTATCAACAACATAACACCCCTCCACCACCACAGAGCTGTTAATAAGATTACCATACGGCCTTCAAAGCTGCCCCCCCCCACACACACTTTAGTAGTTGAATCAAATCATTATTAATTGTTCCTTAGAGTTTTATTGGGTAATGAATCATACAAAAATGCAAAAATACATTAATTCGTGTACAGGCTTGTCTTTTCCTTCGTTATGGTTGCATTTGATTCTGTATTGCTGAACTGTACAGTACTGAAAATAAAAATCAGAAATAATTGATTAAACAAAACAAAAAATATTTTTTTTGGGGGGGTCTGATGTGCATACTGTAGCAATTATGGATATTATGAGAATCAAACTGTACTGTTGCTTTTTAATTTCACACTAGTCATGTACATTCTTTCTTATCAACACCTCTGACAAACCATCAATTTTCAAATGCTTTGCTTTGTGGTTGCATTAATCTTCCTGAGCCTGCTCTCACAGTTCTGTGCCTGCGTGTAATTCTCTTTGGTTGGGACCTGGGACCTTGTTGATTATTAATGTGCATGCGTGTATAACTTCCCATTCATTTGGAAGTTAGTTCAAGTTTTAAAATATATACTGTTCTGTAAAACGTGTTTTTGTTTTTTTGTTGGTTATCGCCATGGCTTGCATAGCAAATATGGATATTCTGAGATTCAAGTTTTACAAATGCAGTATATATTTTTGGGGGTTATCACCATGGGCTTGCATACTGTAGCAATTATGGATATTATGAGAATCAAACAGTACTGTTGCTTTTTAATTCCACACTAGTCATGTACCTTCTTTTTGAGGTGGGTGGCATACTGTAGTTCAGTGATTTTTATTTGGGGGTGTAGGGAGCAAAACATTATGATGACCTGTTGAGAATATGTCTTTGAACTTCAGCTTGGAACTTCATACAGCTAGCACAGCTTGCACCCCCTGCCCTTTCCCCTCCCCCGCACACACACGGCTCAAGGATTTCAACCTCTTATCAACACCTCTGACAAACCATGCCACGCATGCGCAAGTGTGATAAGCTAAGCCCTTCTAACTTGCCTTTTATACAACGCAACACTACCCCTCCCCCCCACTAGTAATAAGATTAACATGTTGTGTGAGATACAGGCAGAGCTAAGCCCTTCTAAAACTGCTATTATACTGTAACAAAGCAAGTCAACTTGAAGTTCAAAGCTTATCAACAACACAACAACAGAGCCCTCCAACAGAGCCATTCACGTAAATGTACTATTGCGTGATTATCATGAGCTGGGTAGAAGACATGTTGGATAATATTTAATGCAGGAAAATAGTTTTTTTCTACAGCATTTTATTGCATTATTAACAGAAATGATTGATTAAACAATAAAAATATAATAATTTTTATAAAGCATTTTTTGTTTTTATATATATATTTCCCCAAACTAATGTGAAGTGCAATGCTTTGTTTGTTGAACTGTTCATAAGAATTTCAGGTCTGCAAGAAGGGTTTAAAAAAAAGATTTTATTTTTTAATGCATAATATAGTACAAAAATACAATACAGCAGCTCTTGTCTTTCTCTTCATTATGGCATTGTGAGATGGGGAGAGAGAGGGCTGCAGCTATGAAAATACAGCATTTCAAAAGATTTTTTTTGAAACAATTTTTTTTTTTTTGGGCAAACACGAATTTCTATACAGTAACTACTGAGAGAGGGTGGGAGAGGGGTGGTTTGTGTAATATACAGGCTGGTTTGTACATGTACACCGTACTATTATCTTACACACACCCACCCCTCCTTGCTTGCGGCAGTTCTGAAAATGTAAAGAAACAATAAATACAGACATGGTTATTTTTAGGGCCATACTTACCTGTCTCATACTTAAGAGTGTTCACCATTATGTGTAAAGAAAAACAGAACAATTTGTTACAGTAGGCAAATTAAGCATCCGATTAGCGCACAGATTTCTTATTGTCTGATGTTGCTGCTGTACTTATTGTACTGTGAGTACACTTTGGGCGCTACAGTATACAGTATGAATATATTAAATAAATAGCCCCTCAAACTGCAGGATTATTAGTTCAATGAAAACAGAATCTTTTGAAATGATTACACTATGACACCACCTCCTAAAGTACAGAAGACAGTACAGTATATTACTGCAGAGTTGACTTAAAAAGCTAGTGACTGATTGTAAGAATGGCAAAAATTTTATACTGTACAGTCGAAAGGTACTGTAAAGATTAATAAAATATTGAACACAGGTATACTAGTACTGTACAGTTCACTGCAAGATGTTGGTAGAGTTATGGAGGACAATACAGTAAGTACTTACTCAGTAGTGACAGTCTGCTTTCTTTTGTAATTTTTTGCCTTCCCATGCGCATGATAACAAACAGTGCTTATTGCTAAACCGAGGCCCGAAGCAGCTAACCAGCGGTGGATCTGTGCAATGCTGTGTCCATTCTGGTACATATCCTTTATTCTCAAGCTGAGATCTTTTGAAATCCTTTTCTTTGGCATCACTGCTGATAGAAAAAAATTGCAAACACACACAGAGCAATTCGATGTGAATTCGATGTGTATTGAATGTGCATTGAATACACAAAATGGATGGTGTATTAATACTTTAATTTAATGCGCCACTCGACAGGATTAGTACACAGTCCGCCCACTTTTAACACCTGCACCTCATGTCCATGCCCGCGAAAAAAATTAAATAAGAGGTGAGACAAATTGCATAGACTCTCACACACTGATCTCTATTTGAATTTGCTCTTGTCCAGATACTGCATTGTGTATTCATCCATCTGTTTCCATGGATCGCCCCCGATTCTACGGACGCAGGAACCAGCTTTCTTCTGCCGTGCCGGCCAAGCGAAAGGCGGAAGCTATTTCCCAGCCAAAACCTAAGCAAAAACCAAAGCAGAATAAAGAAAATGTTCTGAAGGCTCCAAAGGTTAAGCCCCCTGGGTCTTATTTTGTAAAGAAGAAGATTGGCGCACACAGCACTGTGCAAGTCAAATGGAATCCCGATTTCTCTCCTTGCACCCCCCCCCCCCCCCCGCTCACCTGCTTCACAACCCATCCTCGACGCTTCTGCTCTCCTGGCAACCCCCGGCACACGTGCTCCACAACCCCCGGCTCACCTGTCAACCCCCTGCCGGCCTGCTCCACAACTCATCCTCAACGCTGCTGCTCTCCTGTCAACCCCCTGTCGACCAGATCCACAACCCATCCTCGACGCTGATGCTCTCCTGTCAAACCCCTGCTGACCAGATCCACAACCCATCCTCTACGCTGCTGCTCTCCTGTCAACCCCCAGCTCACCTGCTCCACAACCCATCTTTGACGATGCTCTCCTGTCAACCCCCGGCTCACCTGCTCAACAACCCATCCTCGATGCTGCTGCTCTCCTGGCAACCCCTTGGTGATCTTTTCCACCACCCACCTACGCAGATGTCTACAGCATGGAGCAAAAGGTTGATCTTCTTTTGGAGACCATGTTGAGTATGGATATGCGCATGGAGAAAATGAAAAGTAACATGTGGAAGACGGCAAGTAACATGGAGAAGATGGCAAGGAACATGGAGAAGATGGAAAGGAAAATTGTGGGGATGCATTCTTTCCTGCGATTTCCTGTCCCTGTCCCTCTATGTCCAACGCAGGAGCATGAGGGTGGCCAGCATGACGTGACCTTCATGCTTCCCTTGCCAAGCACCCCACGCTCACCCCATCCATCAGAATACGTGTGCCTGTATGCCTTTGAGGATGAGGTGACAACCCCGGTAAAACCACAACAGGAGGAAAGCATCCTCTCACACCGCCTACCCTCGCCCGCTGCCAGAAGTATACCAGCACCCAGGCTTTCAACGATGCCGAACATCATCTTGACCGACCTGACCCAACATGACTGGGAGAAATACAAGACTGGATCTGCTGGTGCAGCCCAGAAATTTGCCCTGGCAATATTTAAACACCACGTCAGTTTTGAGATGTACAGCGGTTGGACCCACAGTGTAAATTATGAAGGATATAAAAGAAAGAGGGATCTGCCAGCAAATTTAAGAAATAACATTTTGAATGAATTGGAGCATTATTTCCGTGTTACCCCTACAGTTATGAGAGCTGTGAGAGACACTATAAATGGCCTGTTGAGGCATACAAGGGCTTGTGCTTGGAGTGGCACCCCTCTTGCTAACGACTTTTCCCAAACTCTACAGTAGTGCAAAAGTTTTTCATCCCCCCTCCCCAAAAAAATTAGCATTGTTTTATTGTTTAATGTTTTTAATCATTTTCTGTTTGTTTTTTTATGGTTTTGAAATATTGATATTGTGTAATCATTTATTTCTGTCAATCAGGCACAGGTAAATATGTTACTGTATAGAAATTCATTCGTGCAAAAAAAATAAAAAAAGTTGTGTTTTAAAAAAATTTTTTAAATACTTATATTTTCTAATCATTTATTTCTGTCAATCAAGCACAGGTAAGTATGTTACTGTATAGAAATTCGTTTGTGCAAAAAAAAAAAAAAGGTGTTTTTACATGTGTTTTTTTAAATCAAACTAACCATGTCTGTTTATTTACAGTATATACTGTAGGCTTTTCAGCAGCTTCAGTGAAAAGGAAGGGGGGGGGGTAGGCGGCTGTGTAAGATTACAGTACTGTGTTTACTGTAAGTACAAACAAGCCTGTATCTTACACAAACCCCCCTCTCCCACTCTCTCTCTCAGTGTTCCAGTACAGTAACTGTATAGAAATCCTGTTGGGGGAAAAAAATGTGTTTTTTTTTTTACAAATCTTTTGAAATGTTGTTATTGTTTAATCAATTTTACCATTAATTACCAGCACTTGTTTCTTTCTACCGTATTTTCAGAGCTGCAGCCCCCTCTCTCCCCCCATCTTGCAATGCCATAACGAAGAGAAAGACCACAGCAACTGTTTTTTTTGTATTACTTTATGCATTAAAAAATAAAAGTTTTTTATGACCGACCCCCTATTACAGACCTGAAATTCTTATGAACAGTTCAACCAAGCATCGCACTTCACATACGGTACAGTACAGTACGGAAAGATAGGGCATTTCTCGGTTATTAAAAAATAATTAAAAAAAAATAATTAATACATACAGTATGGAATAAAAGATATACATTTGTATTTTTGGTGTTTATAAGAAAAGTTGCGCAATGCAACGTACTGTAAAACAGTAGTGGTGATGACAGTACTGTACAATGTTAAAAAATAATTTAATATTAAAACAGCAGCATACAGTACTGTACAGTATAAGGTTTTCTATAAAGCTCACAATTGTTCTATAGATAAAAATGGCACTTGCCCACTTGGCAAACAATGCGAAAGCAACTTTTAAAATAAGTGATATTAGAGGTCCATCCAAATCCCTTCTTTTGTCTTTTTGCGCTGGATGACAAAGTTTAGTTTCTGGGGAAAAACAAAATATGCTATTATAATTGGTATTGCGCATGCGTCAAGTCTCTTCATTGGGAATTAAAGCAGCCATTCAACCATTGTGGATGATGAGAACAACTACTGATTGTCTCTGACTCTTGAGCCCCACCCTCTCGCTACATTTGTAAGCTGCACTGCAGCAGCGTCATGTACTTCAGCAGCCAATCAAATCATTCTTCAAAGTGCACTCAACAGAGAAACATCCCCTCAACTTGCATACAGTAAAGTACTGTATTGTATTGATGCACATAAGTACAGTAGTACTAGTACAGTAATGTACTGTAAAATGCATACAGTACTACTGTATTGTTTTAAAAATAAATATTGTTTTTGACACACAGCATCTGGAACTGCAGCTAAAAACTTAAGACTATCATGTACATTATACTGTAGTACATTATAAAGTGTAGTACATTACTGTATACTGTACCTTCTTTTTAAGCTTTGCCAAATGGGTGGTGATGACTCACTGTGACTCCTCAAGTCTGCATTATAGTTGACAGGTGACACCTGGCCTGCTACACTTGTAGTTGACAGCTGATGATGCTGGAAAACATTTTGGTACTGGTTCTGGTACATGCAAGCTTGCTGGTACCTGAACGCGAAATCATGTTCAGGCTGGAAATTTTCCAGGTATTCTGGCGGGGACAGGTAACAGTACAAAGGATTACCGTTCAAAAGTTTATCACTGACGGTCGGATCGGACACCGGTGCTGGTGGTGCTGTTGCTGGCACATTGCTGGATTGGGATTGACGAATCTTGTATGGGTTAAAACCCACTTTTCTTCTTTTAAGATTGCCATGATCAAACATACTGTGAAATTCTGGCATGACACCCCAATACACGCAAATCTCTCCGGCAGGAGGGGCAATACGAAAAAAACACTGATCGTTACTTAAAGTTTTTCTTATCGCACGCTTCCACCCATGAACGTCAGGTGAAAACTTGTAAAAATCGTAGTTCGATATTAAATATTCATATATTTCAGATACAGTCGCCATCTTTTCTGCTGCAGTATTAATCGCTGAATATATTAAAAACGCATAACTATAGTCAGGTTTTTTATACGTCTGTGGTGTAGCATGTGGGACTGGGGGCGGGCCTCGTGTACTATGGCTGTTTCATCGATGATATTGTTATTATTTGGGAAGGTGAGGAGTCTGTCCTATCCAATATTTTGAGTTCCTTTGATGAAAATCCATTGGG
The DNA here is from genome assembly GCF_040206685.1 of Ascaphus truei. Classification (NCBI taxonomy): domain Eukaryota; kingdom Metazoa; phylum Chordata; class Amphibia; order Anura; family Ascaphidae; genus Ascaphus; species Ascaphus truei. The sequence goes on along the minus strand of NC_134484.1, from coordinate 26,940,075 downwards.
ACTTAAATTTACCTTTGAGATAAGTCCTGTATCAATTGTTTTCTTAGATCTCCTTCTGACTTCAGATTCCGAATTCAATATTATTACTTCTACTCATTTTAAACCGGTTTCTGTTAACAATTATGTACATGCATCCAGCAATCACCATGAACAATGGCTCAAAAACATCCCATTAGTGCAGTTCAATCGCCTTAAAATAAATTGTAGTAGAGAGTGTGAGTTTTTGCAGCAATCAGATATGTTAAGTGATAAGTTCATCCCAAAAGGTTATGATGCAAAACTTGACACTGACTCATTCAACAAAGCTCAGGCCTTGGATAGATCCCAATAACTTATTAAATCTAAATCTAAAAATAAGCCACGTCTGAGTTATAACACACAGAGACCTGTGGGGGAGAACAATCCTATGTCTGTAAGATTTATAACCACCTATAATCAATCACATAGATCTATTCGTAACATCTTGAATGACCATTGGAATATTCTCAAATGTGTCCCCCATTTGGGATCCATTCTTCCTGATAAGGCTCCTATCACTTATAGGAAGGCCAGAAACATTAAGTGCATAATAGCCCCCAGTAAACACAGGTCAACTGGTGCGTCTGCAACTGCCGCCCCTGTGGGCCCTACTGGGAATCACAGGGGCGGCAGAGGCCGTTGCATCACTTGTAAGCATTTGGTGACCAAATCCCAATTTGTCTCTACCCAGAAAGGTACTAATCACAAAGTGAGGGGCAACATCAACTGTTTGAGTACCTATATAGTATACGTGCTGCAATGTGGCTGCGGCCAACAATACGTTGGTCGCATGACACGTCCTCTTAGCACTCGCTTCCTGGAGCATAGGAGAAATGTGGTCAATGGTAATCATGCCCATAGTGTATCCCGACATTTCAAATTGATGCACAATCAAGATCCCAAAACTTTGATCATTATGGGCCTTGAACACATTTCTCCTCTTGCTCTAGGAGGTGATCGTTTCAAGATTCTCTGTCGTCAGGAGATATTTTGGATCCACCAGTTGGGTACATTGTCACCTGGTGGACTCAATGAGTGTTTGGACACAAGCACTCTGGTTTAGCTCTTCTTCCTCCCTAGTTCCGCTCTGCCCTAATTAGTTTTTATTCCTTCTCCATCCTTCATCTCCTGCCTCCATATGCTCATTATATATTACATTATGCATTACACATTATATATTATATATTATTTATGTTAAATATACACATATGTATTTGTACATTTATATAATCTGTCCCCTTTATCCATTTAGGATTACATCATTTATAACCCTCATGGATTATTTTCATGGGGTCTTTTCTCCTTGTCTCACACATTTGAACACAATTATTTTTTAACACTACATAGATATTACAGGTAGTAGTTGTTACAGGTAGTCTGTTCTTATATATTCACACCATTTTTATTTCTGTATGGTATTCAACTGTATGTGTTATACAGTATATGGTTATATGTTAGGCTATTGTATATTTATCGTTATGAGCATATATGTTGTGTTATCTATGTATTAATATTCAAATATGCCTGTTCCATTAATTTTACTAGTTTATGTTTTTTATGCTTTTTATCTTTTTAAGTTTCTACTTATACATCACAAGTGTTGCTATTGCTATTAACCTTATTCATTACATTGTAGAAGAGGCTTGTTTAAGTATATGCATCTTCCACTGCAATCCCATTGGTTAAAGCGAATCCCTTGGGCCCACCTACAGTATGAATGTAATGATTATTGGTTGCTAGGCTACAATTGGGGTTATATACTCCACAATGTGAATTCCAGTCCATCCCCCTTTGAGAAAGTCGCCCGTGTACGACGAAACGCGTCAGGGATGTCATTACGCTACGACACTACGTCATCCTGTAAGTGTGTGGTCAGGTCGGATCGTGCACAAAGTCTATGCAGACCATGGGATATCCAGTATCCAGGGAGGCACAAAACAGAGCTGCCATGAATTCGTAGAGGGGTCGTTTCCTGCTATCAGCAGTCTTTTATCCACTGCATGTGTAGATCAAGACTTGTCTTGTGGACTATGCGATTGGACTGCTGTGGACACATCCGTGTGGTGGTGATATTGATTTTCACAACTGCTTTTATTTTATCTGAATCTTGTGAGTGCGATTCCTCCCCCCCCATCCCCCCTCTCCCACCATCCAATAAATTGTTATCTTTTTATGTTATGGGGCGTGCGCGCTCTCCTCTTCTCTTTCAAATATATATATATACATATACACATATATATGTATATATATATGTAAATCACATATATATATGTATATATGTATATATGTATATATATATTTATATATATTGTGACATAGTCCAAAGATGTTAGGCAGCTTTCTGCCCCATTTTAGAGCAGAAAGTGCAGGAATAGTTAAAAATGATCCGGTCCACAGCTTCACATTAACTCAGGCAGCTGGATGGAAAATCCAGACCACAGATTACAATGGCTCTAGTTCTCCCTCACCTGCTCTTCTAATCACATGCACAGGTATTTAGAGCAGAGAGGTTTTGCATTTCTCTCTCTCTCCTTGGAGCCTGGGGGCTGGGGGTGTCGCTGCTCCCCTGCATCCAGTATCGGGGTTGACGGCCCCTCCACGTATCACAGTACCAGAGGATTTGCCTGGACTCCACGAACAGATAAGACAAAACAAATGGTTACTGCTGTTGCTAAAAGACTGTACTGTATCTTGTGACCCTAAATGAGAGAGCATTGTTTTAAGCTGGGGAACCAGTTTAGTTGGCCAGCAGCTGTTAGAGAGACTGATTCTGATGTGTAGTTAGATCCCTGAAAGGGATAGGATTTTGCTTATATGATTTTGGTTTTATTTCTTGAAATAACAGTGTGGGAAATATGGTAACACTGAAATATGTGAACTGCTGAATGAAAGTATCTGAGTACCTCTAACCTTCACATGTTAAAGCTGCAGTACCTTACTTGGATGAAAATAAAGCAGGCAGAAGCCTGAGTTAAGCAGCATAATACTTTGCATGATCCTGTTTGTTGTATAATTAACCCTAGAAGACTGTGTCGGGAAGAACCCAGACAGACGTCAGCACTACAAAAGAGGGGCGTTTGTCACAATATATATATATATATATATATATATATATATATATATATATATATATATATATATATGTATATATATATCGACAAATTATAAAAAAAGGTACTTGCCCCCCCGGCCACGCCCCCATTTTTTTATACACTGGCGACACACTTTATTCGAGCTCGGCTAGTCCCACGAATTCGGGTATACCCGGGTGTATTCAGGTTTGTGACTGTTTTCTGCCCGAGTGCATTGAGGTATTTTCCAGGCGGGGATTGAAGCATTTTATTCCCGCTGGCTGCAATACTGCACAGTATATATATATATACTGCATTACAATTCATGAATTTATGCCATCTGGTAGACACGCGAAGCATTGCAGCCTATTAAATGCTAATCATTATCATTTAACAGATCAGCCGCCCGTCAGCCAGGCATGAACCCAGGCTGGGAAGGCAAACACAACGGGGCTTGTCAGAGGTGAGGAGCGGCGCATTCCAGGTATCTGCCAGGTACATACTGGGTATTTGCTCGAATAAAGTGTGTTGGTGCAGTATATACAGTTAGGTCCGGAAATAATTGGACACTGATACAAGTTTTGTTATTTCAGCTGTTTACCAAAATAAATTCAAGTTACAGTTAAATAATGAATAAAGTAAAGTGCAGTCTATCAGCTTTAATTTGAGGGTATTCACATCCAAATTGGAGGAAGGGTTTAGGAATTACATCTCTAATATGTAGCCCCCTCTTTTTCAAGGGACCAAAAGTAATTGGACAATTGACTCAAAAGCTGTTTCATGGACAGGTGTGGGCTATTCCTTTGTTATTTCATCATCAATTAAGCAGTTAAAAGTTCTGGAGTTGATTCCAGATGTGGCATTCGCATTTGGAAGCTGTTGCTGTGAACCCACAACATGCGGTCAAAGGAACTCTCAATGAAGTGAAACAGGGCATCCTTAGGCTGCAAAAAAAAAGAAAATCCATCAGAGAGATAGCAGGAACATTAGGAATGGCCAAATCAACAGTTTGGAACATTCTGAGAAAAACACAAAAAGGCCTGGGCGTCCACGTAAGACAACAGTGGTGGATGATCGTATGATCCTTTCCATGGTAAAGAAAAACCCCTTCACAACATCCAGCCAAGTGAAGAACACTCTCCAGGAGGTAGGCATATCATTATTCAAGTCTACCATAAAGAGAAGACTTCACGAGAGCAAATACAGAGGGTTCACCACAAGGTGCAAACCATTCATAAGCCTCAAGAGAAAGGCCAGGTTAGACTTTGCCAAACAATATTTTAAAAAGCCAGCCAAGTTCTGGAACAGCATTCTTTGGACAGGTGAAACTAAGCTCAACCTGTACCAGAATGATGGGAAGAAAAAAGTATGGAGAAGGCTTGGAACGATGCATGATCCGAAGCATACCACATCATCTGTAAAACATTGTGGAGGCAGTGTGATGGCATGGGCATGCATGGCTTACAATGGCACTGCCTCCCTAGTGTTTATTGATGATGTGACAGAAGACAGAAGAAGCCGGATGAATTCTGAAGTGCATAGGGATTAATTGTCTGCTCAGATTCAACCAAATTCAGAGAAGTTGATTGGACGGTCCTTCACTTTACAGATGGACAGTGACCCAAAACATACTGCGAAAGCAACCCAAGAATTTTTTAAGGCAAAGAAGTGGAAAATTCTGCAATGGCCGAGTCAATCACCTGATCTCAACCTGATCGAGCATGCATTTCACTTGCTGAAGACAAAACTTAAGGCAGAAAGACCCACGAACAAACAACAACTGAAGAAAGCTGCAGTAAAGGCCTGGCAAAGCATCACAAAGAAGGAAACCCATCGTTTGGTGATGTCCATGCGTTCCAGATTTCAAGCAGTCATTGTCTGCAAAGGCTTCTCGACAAAGTATTAAAAATGAACATTTTATTTATGATTGTGTTAATTTGTCCAATTACATTTGAGCCCCTGAAATAAGGGGACTGTGTATGAAAATGGTTGCAATTCCTAAACGTTTCATATGATATTTTTGTTCAACCCCTTGAATTAAAGCTGAAAGTCTGCACTTCTATTGCATCTTGGTTGTTTAATTTCAAATCCATTGTAGTGGCGTACAAAGCCAAAATTATGATAATTGTGTCAGTGTCCAATTATTTCCGCACTTAACTGTACATCTCTATAGGTAATGTGAAATAGCTAAAGCCTGTGTATGATAAGAAGTAATTGTTTCTATTATTGTGATTGACTTCAACTGTTGATGAGAAAGAAGTGATGAATTATAGAAATATTGCAGACGTTGCATCATAGAAAAAAGGTAAGGTGCAAAACAGCGCTAATGATATTGATTGAAATTAAATAAATGTTCAGGCAGCCAGGTGGATGACTGGTAGTACAACCAGTCAGGGAAGCAAAATGAGAAAAAAGGTTAAACCGGCGCCAAAGGGGGGTAAATACCAGACCAGTGGAGGGTGTGACAGTCCAAATA